>NC_090736.1:23828276-23845776 GCF_036898095.1 Palaemon carinicauda | reverse complement strand
ATCGTCGCCAACATTAAACAGAACTTTTACTATAAGACACCAGACTGTACACAATAAACACACAACATGAAATAAAGGAAAAAAAGTAAATTAGCCAAATTTCGAATACCTCAAAAGCTTCAGTGAAGATTATGATAATCTATTAGAAAGGCGACGTAATCAAACAAATCCCATAAAAGCATTTTTTTTCTGATAGCCAGTAGTCATAAACCACTCTAATCTATTAGCAAAGTGGAGTAGAGTTGCAACCCCCCTCCCCCCCCCCAACCCCCCGGCCCCACATTTGCATTTGACACGTAAGAATAATCTAGCTGCTGGGTGTGTGTTATCTCGGCGAGAGGAGAGAAGCAGACAAAAGAAATCCATACAACGTATTTTTCAAAGTTCACAAAAAGTTTCACGCGCGCACAAGTAACCCTACTTGAAGCAAACCTCATACATAATTCTCTCCATTAAGAGTGAGTTTGAATAAAGGCGAGGCTCGAATAGAGTCACTTTGTAACAGGTATTTTAGAGAGGGACATGTTTCTAAGGCGCGTTGTTTGCGCTATTAGCGAGACTTTACTCTGCGAGGGGCTATAAATAGCCCTCGAGCTAAGAGGTCTCGCTACTTGGCCACAACTTTTAAAATGTTCTTCAGAGCATAATCTAATATTTATTCAATGCTGGAATAATGGAACATCATCTAATCATGATGTCTATTGGCACAGTGAAACTCATGTAATCATCGTAACATCCTTATAATATGAAATGCCATACAGTGAAGAAATCAGAAGAATGGTAGGCATAGTAAAGATTACAGAGGTGATGAGTGTCCCGACTGAGATGGTGTGGCCGCGTGTTGAGGATGGATGGTGGAGAGGGAGTGAGGAGGACTTTGGAGGATCCTGTTGGTGGGGGCGGGGCCAAGATCAAGAGAGAAGCAGAAAATTTGATGGCGAGATAAGGTGAAGGATGACAGAGAGAAAAGTTTTGGTGGATGAGGAAGCTATTGATAGAAAGCATTGGAGAGGGTGCATCAGGCAACTGACCCCTTAATGTTGGGATAACGGTGGAAAAGAAGATACAATCTAGAGAACACATACAGTATATTATATATGATACATAGTCGTTTAACCTACTGAATATCTTTGTATATTAAAATGTCGTTCCTTTCAAGGATTTCCAGATATCTGTGCCTATGGCACTTGGAATCATTTACCCTAGAATAATAATAATAATCTATTAAAAAGGTGTTCAAAGCAACCTTTAGCATCTACAAAATATTTACTAAGAAAACTCCAAGAGAATATTTACCAAAATAAAAGTTTCGAAAAAAAAGTTCAACAAAACCTCTCTTGGAATATATAGTAGCTAATTAGATCTTCATGCATGTTGCCAAAGATTATTCTAATTCAGATAATCCATATGGTTAATTATTAATGAGAACAGTCGTACCTTCACCATCACAAGGCTCAGTACTACACAGTATTTTAGAAGTTTTATTAAAGTTGTGACCAGATTGTGTAATGCTTTTCCAAAGTAGGCGGTTGAATCGGTAGAACTTCATTTCAAATATCTTTTATAGTTTGTATATGATTGATGTATTTGGTCGTTGGTACTAGTCCTATTTGTTTTTAATATTGTTTTATTCATATATAGTTCATTTCACATTTCCTTTCTCCACTGGCCTGCTTTCCCTGTTGAGTAAGAGCCTCTGGGCTTATAGGATTCTGATTTTCCAACCAGGTTTCTAGCTTGGCAAATAATAATAATAATAATAATAATAATAATAATAATAATAATATTAATAATAATAATAATAAAAATAATAATAATAATAATAATAATAATAATAATAATAATAATAATAATAATAATAATAATATTGAATTGATTCTAGGTGAAAAGGGAAGAGCATAACATAAAAATTTTTTTTGGTAAAACCATTAATAATAGAGAGAGAGAGAGAGAGAGAGAGAGAGAGAGAGAGAGAGAGAGAGAGAGAGAGAGAGAGAGAGAGAGAGAGAATACTTTTAAAACTTATAGATAATGACTTTCCTCTTATCAGTATCATCAATGGTTCTCTTTTACCCCCTTCGTTGAGAGAGAGAGAGAGAGAGAGAGAGAGAGAGAGAGGAGAGAGAGAGAGAGAGAGAGAGAGAGAGACTTTTAAAACTTATAGATAATGACTCTCCTCTTATCAGTATCATCAATGGTTCTCTTTTTCCCCCTTCGTTGAGAGAGAGAGAGAGAGAGAGAGAGAGAGAGAGAGGGAGAGAGAGAGAGAGAGAGAGAGAGAGAGAGAGAGAGAGAGAGAGAGAGAGAGAGAGAGAGAGAGAATAATGGCCTCCCTCTTATCAGTCTCATCACTGGTTCTCTTTTACCCCTTCTTAGAGAGAGAGAGAGAGAGAGAGAGAGAGAGAGAGAGAGAGAGAGAGAGAGAGAGAGAGAGAAAGAGATATATTAGCATGAGGTTATTAAGACTACATCATAAGAGATAGAATACCACAGACATATAAGCCAGCTATCATCATTATACAAAACAACTCTAATAGTTTGTACCTCTCGGTGACAAATGACACTTGCTGCCATAACTCTAAGGTCTATAGTCATTGCTATAATGGATCTAAAGATTAATATGTCAGTGCTCCGGCAGAGTTTATTCTGGTTTATGTAAGCTCTCATATTACATTCTATATTATATAATTGTTCACGATATCTGTGGAAAATTCAGAAGGAATCGTTCACTGTTAGATATTTCCATTGGAAATGCGCGCTAAGCTAAATCCGCTGCCTGTCCGGGATACAGACAGTTAGCTGTTTGTCTTAAGTAAGATTTTTTATGTTCGCATATGACATATACCTATATTAAAGCAATCTCGTATACAGCTTGAGTTTAACACGGCCCATGCAACAACACAGACATTCATAACTTATACTGTAAGTATATATATACTGTATATATATATATATATATATATATATATATATATATATATATATATATATATATATATATATATGTATATATATATATATATATATATATATATATATATATATGCATATATATATGTATATATATACATATATATATATTTATATATAAACATATATATACAGTATATATATACAGTATATATATATATATATATATATATATATATATATATATATATATATATATATATATATATATATATGCAGTATATAATTATAAAGATACAAGGTGAAGTATGAATTATGGAAGGAAGCCTAATATTTCAGTGTTTATTACAAAACACTATATAATATGATAGAATTCAGTACAATATCTATCTGGATTCATCATCATCATCGTCGTCATCAGCCGTTATTAGTCCACTGCAGAATAAAGGTATCGGTTATGTCCTGCCATTTGCGTTTGTGTATTGTCTTTCTTTGCTAGTCCACGCTCGAAAACTCTTATTTTGTCAATCCATCATCTTTTCTTCCTTCCTCTGCTTCCTTTACAATCTCTAGGGACCCATTCTATTATGTGTCATTATCATATGTCCTACCCACGTCCATACTTTGAATCAATAGGGGCCATAAGTAGTGTTTGGTAGACAAAATCTAGTTTCCATAAATAATTACACTGTTAGAAAAACCGTAATTTTTATCGGAAATTCTCCGCAAAAATATACAGTTCTCAACCGTATTTCAGTAAAATACAGACGACCGTAATTTTACCTTACTTGTTATTATCTTTTACGTTTTGCTGACTGTAATATCACTCTTTTACCTTAATATAACCGTTTTTAAAAAATTTAAAATTCCTGGAATAAATGTTGCCAGGCTTTTACCATGTTTTAGACAAATTTCAAACAGAGTGTTTTGAATCGAATTTTTTATTTCTCGAAAACGATGATCAAAATTTAGATGGCATGAAGGACAAGCATTTCAAATAATAAACAGATAAAAGCGTATTTTAAAATTTTTAATTATAATATTATAATTTCATATTATTTTATAATTACCTAAATCACGATGCTACTTTTAAGTAAGGCAATGTTATTTATATTTTTCAATCCTTTCATAATTTTGACGTAGCATAAAATATTTTGTTAAAAATAGAACGAGTTTAATATTTCTAAATTACAAGAGGAATAAAGAATATAACATTGTATAATATTTATTTTCATTATTCATTTAATTTCTTGTAGTTTATTTATTTCCTTGTGTCCTTTCATCACTGGGCTATTTTTTCCTGTTGGAGCCACGGGGTTTGTAGGATCTTACTTTTCCAACTAGGGTTGTAGGTTCGCTAATAATAATAATAATAATAATAATAATAATAATAATAACAGCCATAGCCTCTTTCTTGGGTTAGAGTTCTCTTGCTTGAGGGTACACCAAAGTACACTATTCTATCTTATTTCTCTTCCTATTGTTTTTTAAAGGTTTTTTGGTTTATAAGGGAAATATTTATTTTAATGTTATTCTTAAAATATTTTATCTTTCCTTTTTTCCTTTCCTCACTGAGCTATTTTTCTTGTTGGAGCCCCTGGTTTTATAGCATCCTTCTTTTCCAACTAAGGTTGTAGCTTAGCAATAATAATAATAATAATAATAATAATAATAATAATAATAATAAGAATAGTAATAATAAAACTAAATAGATGCCAACTCAGGCAATGATGAGACATAGTATAATTCTTTCCCCCCCCCCCCCCCGCCCCCACGCCAAACTGCGCATTCGTTCCACGAAAAAAATTCCTGAAACATTGTTGTAGAACCTCAAAAGGCTCTTCTCCATCTCCTTCCTCCCTGTCATCTCCTGTCAGGAGGCACTATTATTTTTCACAGCAATATATTCAAAAACAAAAACAAAAAAAAACATATAAGATATCAAAGCCATGAGCATAAGCCGCACATCCTTTCCCCGGGTGAGATACGATCTCGTTCAAGACAGGTACCGTTAAGGATAAGGAGGAGGAGGAGAAGGAGGAGGAGGAGGAGGAGGAGGAGGAGTAGGAGGAGAAGTGCCTAAGCAGATATAATACCTATAGACGAACGGACAATTCATCATTTGAGCGTCAGCTTTAAAACAAGGAAGGCCAGAAAGCTCATTCGAGCTCATTTCAGCCTTGGGAAGAATAATGAGGTAAACCAGCATCCGGTAACGTGTGTTGCCCCGCCATAAGTTCATTACTAACTAATCCTTTAATTAGGCGTTGCAGTTCATGAATCAGCGTCTCAGAGAAAAAAAAAAGTTTTGTTTTGTGTTCTTTTGTGGTTGATTTCTCGTCTCTCTTAGACTGGAAAGAATTTTTTTTTTTTTACTCTATTTCATACATTTACTTGATTGTGATGGAAGGATGATTAAAAGAAAAGAAAGCGTTCGGAAGAAAATAATTACCAATAAGCACAGTGCCTCACGTACAAGAAAATGCATTAATATATGTTTTACTAATTGCCATCCGATAAACACATGCACTTATCTTATTATAACTATTATCATTATTATTATTACAAGTTAGGCAACAACCCTAGTTGGAAAAGCAGGATGCTATAATCCCAAGGTCCCCAACAAGGAAAAGCCCAGTGCGGAAAGGAAATAAAGAAATAAATAAACAACAAGAAAACTAAAGAACAGTGGAAATAAAATTTTCTAAGAACAGTAACGACATTTAATTACAGCCTTTATATATTAAATACAAAATCTTAAAAAAAAAGAAAAAAACAAGAGCAAAAAATAAGATAGAATAGTATGCCCAAGTGTACCCTCAAGCAACAGAACTCTTGCTTGAGGGTACAGATGCTACAGAAACTACTCAGACTAGAGAATAATGGTTTGATTTTGGAGTGTCCTTCTCCTAGAAGAGCTGTTTACCAAAGCTGAAGAGTCTCTCCTACCCTTACCTAAAGGAAAGTAGCCACTGAACAATTACAGTGCAGTAGTTAACCCCTTGAGCGAAGAAGAATTGCTTCGTAATCTCATGTGAATGAGGACAGAGGAGAATGTGGAAAGAATAGGCCAGGCTATTCGGTGTATTTGCAAGTAAAGGCAAAATGGGCCGTAAACAGTGAGAGAGATCCAATGTAGTACTGTGTGTCCAGTCAAAGGACCCAATAACTCTCTAGCGGTAGAGAGAGTAAAAACCTTGACACGTCCCAACTTTGTTTGTGAAGATAAAACACGAAAATAAGGTTGAAGAATTTCCATTTCCAAAATGATGGAGGAAATAATAAAATATCTTTTTTTTTTTATGTGGAACTATTTTTCATCCCCCCATGCTCTCCCTATGATACAGAATCGGTTGCAATGATGCGTCTTCTCTTGATCTTCTACCACTAATAGGTTTTTCACAAGCCCTCTTCACCCCCATTTCCTTACCTCACCCATCCCTACTACATACCCATACCATCTCAATCTGGTTTTCCTGATGTTGCCACTAATCTTTAACATTACTTTTCATATTTTAATTTGCCTCCCTATCACACAGCGAGATCCACAAAGTTTGGAAATGTTCGATGCAAGGAATAGGATTACTTATAAATGATTTACTTCTCAATGAATATTACTGAATGGAATATAAACAATAAGAGTTACATTAATAACATCAAATGCAGCCGTTTCTGGTCCACTGCAGAACGAATGCCTCAGACATATCAGTTCATGTCTGGGGTTTGGACAGTTTTCATACTCACGTTGCCCAGTGCTCACTGCAAACCAACATAGTATGGGTGGCCTTGACTAGTACGTATTTGCTGATCATGGCGCTACGCAAACCATTTTACCACGTTAAGGTTACCCCTCTAAGAAAGACATAGGAACGAGGAAATAGACAATCAAAATTAATACATTTGATTATATTTTGATTAGTTCTACTGTGAAATAGTATTGCTGTAAGAGTAAAACATATGATAGAAAAAATTCCTTGTCAAAGTTTGAATTACATTTATTTGACTATGGTGCCTAAACTAATTTTATTCATGACCTGTTGACAATCAAAATTAATTATAACTTTTGGTGCCATCAAATCTTATCGAAAAAAATACCTGTCACCTCTTGATTAAAGGAAATGATTAAAAGTTTAATTCTTGCCTAACATACATAATAACCTATTTCGCCTCAAAATATCCCACTGACAACGAACAAGTTTTGCAACTGGAAAACCAAGGGGAAATGAACACTCAGTGATAAAGCTCCACTCTTAGCACTTTTTTTTTCTTTTTTTTGGCAGACTTCAAAGTCAATTACTTTGGCCTCAAATGCAAAACTTTTTAACTCACGGTTACAAATTCGTTTTTCGTTTAAGTGGAGCTTAGTCGTCGGAAACTTTCTGAAATACCTCAAAGGTCTCTCTCTCTCCTCTCTCTCTCTCTCTCTCTCTCTCTCTCTCTCTCTCTCTCTCTCTCTCTCTCTCCTCTCTCTCTCTCTCTCTTTGACTTTTAATAGACTATTCATGTTAACTTATGACAATGGTCTCTCTCTCTCTCTCTCTCTCTCTCTCTCTCTCTCTCTCTCTCTCTCTCTCTCTCTCTCTCTCTCTCTCTGATTTTCAATAGACTCATGTTAACTTATTACGACTAACTTAAAATGAACGTCCTAGAATGGCATAATGTGGGTTCTAAATCTCTATATTACCCGAATATCTTTTGGATTAAACGTAGTGCATCGAATAAAGGGAACTAGGACAGAAATTATTATGGAAAGAACAAAATCCTGTAAAACCATATTTCAAGGATGGGATTTAATGTGTCTTAAAACAGAAGCCTTTTGGTTTTTACCGTGAAAATTAATCATGCAGTTATGCACTTGAAAATTTTTAAAAGAAAAAAAATACATACATACATACATACATATACCAAGGCAATTCCACCAATTTTGGGGTGGTAGCCGACATTGGCAAATGAAACAAAACAAAAAGGGGACCTCTACTCTCTACGTTCCTCCAGCCTAACAAGGGACTCAACCGAGTTCAGCTGGTACTGCTAGGGTGCCACAGCCCACCCTCCCACATTATCCACCACAGATGAAGCTTCATAATGCTGAATCCCCTACTGCTGCTACCTCCGCGGTCATCTAAGGCATCGGAGGCAGCAGCAGGGCCTACTGGAACTGCGTCACAATCACTCGCCATTCATTCCTATTTCTAGCACGCTCTCTTGCCTCTCTCACATCTATCCTCCTATCACCCAGAGCTTTCTTCACTCCATCCATCCACCAAAACCTTGGCCTTCCTCTTGTATTTCTCCTATCAACTCTTGCATTTATCCCCTTCTTTAGCAGACAGCCATTTTCTATTCTCTCAACATGGCCAAACGACCTCAACACATTCGTATCCACTCTAGCTGCTAACTCATTTCTTACACCCGTTCTCACTCTCACCACTTCGTTCCTAACCCTATCTACTCGAGATACGCCAGCCATACTCCTTAGACACTTCATCTCAAACACATTCAATTTCTGTCTCTCCGTCTCTTTCATTCCACACAACTCCGATCCATACATCACAGTTGGTACAATCACTTTCTCATATAGAACTCTTTTTACATTCATGCTCAACCCTCTATTTTTTACTACTCCCTTAACTGCCCCCAACACTTTGCAACCTTCATTTACTCTCTGACGTAAATCTGCTTCCACTCCACCATTTGCTGCAACAACAGACCCCAAGTACTTAAACTGATCCACTTCCTCAAGTAACTCTCCATTCAACATGACATTCAACCTTGCACCACCTTCCCTTCTCGTACATCTCAAAACCTTACTCTTACCCACATTAACTCTCAACTTCCTTCTCTCACACACTCTTCCAAATTCTGTCACTAATCGGCCAAGCTTCTCTTCTGTGTCTACAACCATTACAGTATCATCAGCAAACAACAACTGATTTACCTCCCATTCATGGTCATTCTCGTCTACCAGTTTTAATCCTCGTCCAAGCACTCGAGCATTCACCTCTCTCACCTCTCCATCAACATACAAGTTAAACAACCACGGTGACATCACACATCCTAACGCATGCTTTACTATCTTTGTTGAAACTTTTCACTACTTGCAACAACTTTCCACCAACTCCATATAACCTCATTACATTCCACATTGCTTCCCTATCAACTCTATCATACGTTTTCTCCAGATCCATAAACGCAACATACTCCTCCTTACCTTTTGCCAAATATTTCTCGCATATCTGCCTTACTGTAAAAATCTGATTCATACAACCCCTACCTCTTCTAAAACCACTCTGTATTTCTAAGATTGCATTTTCTGTTTTATCCTTGAACCTATTAATCATTACTCTACCATACACTTTTCCAACTAAGCTTAACAAACTAATGCCTCTTGAATTACAACACTCATGCACATCTCCCTTACCCTTATATAGTGGTACAATACATGCACAAACCAAATCTACGGGTACCATTGACAACACAAAACACATATTAAACAATCTCACCAACCATTCAAGTACAGTCACACCCCCTTCCTTCAACATCTGAGCTCTCACACCATCCATACCAGACGCTTTTCCTACTCTCATTTCATCTAGTGCTCTCCTTACTTCATCTGTTTTAATCTCTCTCTCATTCCCATCTCCCATCACTGGCACCTCAACACCTGCAACAGCAATTATATCTGCCTCCCTATTATCCTCAACATTCAGTAAACTTTCAAAATATTCCGCCCATCTTTTCATTGCCTCCTCTCCTTTAAACAACCTCCCATTTCCATCTTCCACTGTCCCTTCAATTCTTGAGCCAGCCTTCCTTACTCTCTTCACTTCTTTCCAAAACTTCTTCTTATTCTCTTCATATGAATGACCCAATCCCTGATCCCACCTCAGGTCAGCTGCCCTCTTGGCCTCACGTACCTTGCGCTTTACTTTCACATTTTTCTATTTATATTTTTCATACTTCTCTACACTATTACTCTGCAGCCATTCTTCAAAAGCCCTCTTTTTCTCTTCCACTTTTACCTTCACTCCTTCATTCCACCATTCACTGCCCTTCCTCAAGCTGCCTCCAACAACCTTCTTGCCACAAACATCACTTGCAATCCCAACAAAATTTTCTTTTACTAACTTCCACTCCTCCACTAAATTGCCAGTTTCTCTTACTCTCACTTCGTCATATGTAATTTTCAATCTTTCCTGATATTTACATTTTATCCCCGATTTTATTATCTCTTCAACCCTCACTAGCTCCCTTTTACATTCACCTACTCTATCTCCCTACTCTTTTGCTACAACTAATTTTCCTTCCACCAAAAAATTATCAGACATACCGTTAGCCATACCCCTAAACACGTGCACGTCTTTCAATCTTCCAAACATTCATTTAGTTATCAACACATAATCCATTAATGCCCTTTCTACTATTGTTCCATTTGCCACTCTTACCCATGCATACTTATTTTTATCTTTCTTTTTGAAAAAGCTATTACTTATCACCATCTCTTGCTCAACACACATATCCACCAGTCTCTCACCACTCTCATTTTCACCTGGTACGACATACTTCCCAATGACACCTTCTACCTCTCCAGCGCCCACTCTAGCATTTAAATCACCCATGACAACTACATAATTCCTTCTACCCAGTCCTTCTACACACCTAGTTAATTCATTCCAGAACTTATTCCGCTCTTTTTCACTTTTCTCAATACCTGGCCCATTTGCACTGACAAACGCCCAACATTCCCTACCCAACCTAACCTTTACCTGCATTAACCTAGATGATATCTCCTTCCATTCCACTACTTTACCTGTCATCCATTCACTCAGCAATAAAGCCACACACTTTCTTGCTCTTCCCCTTTCAATCCCAGACACTCTAACAGACATTTCACCAAACATCACTTAACCCTTTCCTTTTATTTTCGTCTCACACAAGGCCAATACATCCATCCTTCTATTCTTAAACATACTTCCAATTTCATATCTTTTACTCTCTATCGTACTACATCCACGGACATTCAAACACCCCAAAACTAGAGTGCGGGGAGCAGTCATTCTCCCCCCAGCTCCATCTCTTTGTTGCTGTCTCACAGGATGTAGATACAGGAGAGGGGGTTCCCAGCCCCCTCGTCCCGTCCCTTTTAGTCACCTCTTACAACACGTAGGGATAACATTGCCGCTATTCTAATTTTTATATGCCCCCGCGGCCACAGGGGGCATGGATGGTTTGGGTGGATAGATGGAGTGAAGAAAGCTCTGGGTGATAGGATGATAGATGGGAGAGAGGCAAGAGAGCATGCTAGAAATAGGAATGAATGGCGAGCGATTGTGACGCAGTTCCGGTAGGCCCTGCTGCTGCCTCCGATGCCTTAGATGCCTGCGGAGGTAGCAGCAGTAGGGGATTCAGCAGAAAATAAATAAATTCATTATTTGTTATTTTCAGCATAAAATTTTGTAGTTATACACCATGACTTTTTAAATAAATATTTACTATATACAGTGTAGAAAAATATGTATTTTTGTAGGAAAAAAATTGTATATAGATGTGAGAGAGGCAAGAGAGTGTGCTAGAAATAGGAATGAATGGCGAGCGATTGTGACGCAGTTCTGGTAGGCCCTGCTGCTGCCTCTGATGCCTTAGATGACCGCGGAGGTAGCAGCAGTAGGGGATTCAGCAGAAAAAAAAAATTCATTATTTGTTATTTTCAGCATAAAATTTCGTAGTTATACACCATGACTTTTTAAATAAATATTTACTATTTACAGTGTATAAAAATATGTATTTTTTAGGAAAAAAATTGTATATATTCTGTCATTGGAAGGAGAAATAATTAATGAGGTAGAATTATCTAAATATTCAGGGACTATGATCTCTAATACATGATGTTTAAAATTGTTATTTAATGAAGTATTGAACAAAGAAAATCAGACAATGGTTAGGGTTAAGTAAATATTGGAAATCGAATCGCCTGAAATTACTTATAAAAAACAGGCTAGATATCAGTTTAGTGAGATCAATGTTACTGTATGGACATGTGTCGTGGTATGACAATGAAACAATATCCAACAGATTTTGTAGATTTAAGAACAAAGCCCTCAGAAGGATACTGGGTGTTGAATGGCAGGACAGGATTAGAAATGAAAATATAAGTGAGATTACCTGAGTGTTAACTGTAGATTTAGATCATGGTGAGGGGTAGATGGAGATGGTTTGTTCATGTGCTCTTCGCACTCCCCAAGAAAGATTAGTTCACCATACTTTCAACTGGGCTCCACAAGGCACTAGAAGAGTTAGAAGACACAGGCCTATATGGCTGAAGATTTTGAAGCGCGAAGTAGTAGATGATAAATGTATAAGTATGACTGGCGAATTTTAACCGAGGCGCTATGCGTCAATTGGCGTAGGAGGAGGTGATGATGATGATGATGTATATTCTTGCTGTATGAATGAATGTTGTACGCAAAGTAAAAGGTGTGCAAATATAACAGGATGAAGAACACTATAAATTAATTCGATTGACAGAATCTTCCAATGTAGCTGATTGGCAAGAACTATAAATTCTAGAAAAAAAATAATTCACCAATAAATAGTAACAGGTGAATTACCATTACTGATCAAATGTACAACAACGTTATTTGTTCGATGTATCAGTCTTCGTTTCTATTTGATCAACCTTATCTCTTATAAAACTGATTTTCCTTGCAAGTTTCATTCATTAAATATCAAAAGTTACATTTACAGAGCAAACACAGTCGTAGAAATCTTCAGTTTCTGTGGAATTATAGATTATCGAGTAGTCCCGAGTAATCTAAAGATGAAAATTTGAAATACTATAAAGGCACATTTGCCAAACAAATACAGCATATTTCAATCCATCTCCCTCCCTCATGCAACCATGAAGTGACCCATATTAATCTTTTCCAGAAATGGATCCCCGATAATTTACAAAATAAATAATTCTGAAATGGTGTATGCAAAAATTGTCAATGATGTACTGTGGGCATATATTATAGGCATTTCCACGCCCAATTTCAGGTCACATGGTTTAATTACCAGGCCATAGGAGCAAAAAATGCAAATTTGGGGTAAAAAAAAAAAAATTGCCGAAAAACACTAAAATAAATCATTCTGAAAATATTGATGGCTTCCTATTAGTATTTATTTATCTAAGGCACGTTCACATCAAATTTCAGGTTATTCGGTTATAAATCAAGGCACGGGAGACCAAAATATACATTTTTATAAGAAAATGACAGAAAAAAAAATCAATATAATTATTCGAAATATATGTATAAAAAAATCATAAACACGCCTGGGTATTTGCCCAATAGACCTTTGTGCGAAATTTCAAGTCCTTTGGCCCAGAAATAACTGAGATAAATCGAATTGAAAATTTGACAGCAGAAGAAACATCAGGAAAAACAATATACCTCCCTCTCATGGAATGAAATATGAAAAAGGATTTAGAAAAGGAAAAGAAAAAAAAAAGATGATATGAAATAGAAAAAGTCAATCAGCACCCAGTGAAAAAAAGAATGGAGTTATATTATGTTCAATTTCCTGGTCAAAAAATAACAAATTGATGGTAAGATTTCAAACTTTTCGAAGTTGATCAAACTAAGAATCAGTTTCATATATATCATTACCAATTGCATCACATCAAATATCGAAAAAAATCTGGCTGATTTACACATACACATACACACACACACACACACACACACACACACACACTCACACACTTACACACACACTCATACACATACACACACTCAGACACACACACACACACACACACACACACACACATATATATATATATATATATATATATATATATATATATATATATATATATATATATGTGTGTGTGTGTGTGTGTGTGTAATTTTATACACACACACACATATATATATATATATATATATATATATATATATATATATATATATATATATATATATATATATGTGTGTGTGTGTATATATATATATATATATATATATATATATATATATATATATATATATATATATATATATATATATATATATACATATATATATTTGAATATAATATATATATATATATATATATATATATATATATATATATATATATATGTATATATATATATATATATATATATATATATATATATATATATATATATATATATATATATATATATATGTGTGTGTGTGTGTGTGTGTGTGTGTATGTATATAAAACATAAAGGAAAATTAAAGCATAAAATCCCTTCCTGAACTTATAAGCAAAAGGAAACAAACCGTCACGATTCACAAATTAAATGTCGGAAGGAGACCTGACAAGTGTTCCAAATAATTCATTTCCCGAGTTTCACGGAAATTGAATTGAAGATTTCTTTTATGAGATCATTTGTTCATTTGATAAATTAGTTGATTAAATGTTATATTTAGGGAAACGTTCCTTGAGGGGTAATACAAAAATTATTTTATAAATGTAATCAGGAATAAATTGATTTTTTTTTTCATTAGTCTAAACTTTCTTGGGCTTATTCACTGTTAACTAAACTTTATCAAATTTCCACGAATCCTACCTTAAAATGGATTTCATCAGTTACCAAATTTTTTTAAAATAACTAAAACTATACATATATATATATATATATATATATATATATATATATATATATATGTATGTATATATATATATATATATATATATATATATATATATATATATATATATATATATATATGTAAATATCACCCACGAATGGCATTTAATACCGAATTCTATCTTGGGAATATATATCCACTTGGAATTCAGTATTAAATGCCATTCGTGGGTGATATTTACATTAATTAAAATCTCGTGTGCTTGTCATGTATGTGCATATGTGTATATATATATATATAAATACATATATATATATATATATATATATATATATATATATATATATATATATATATATATATATATATATATATATGCATATATATATATATATATATATATATATATATATATTTATATATATATATATATATAAATATATATATATATATATATATATATATATATATATATATATATATATATATATATATATATATATATATATATATATGTGTGTGTGTGTGTGTGTGTGTGTGTGTGTGTGTGTGTGTATGTGTGTGTATTTCTCTTCGCAAGGCCAACACAATAAATGGAGAAAAGTAAATGTATTTCTGCTCTCTTCCTGAAAACTATCTGCGGGACAGTCTTCGATTTTTGGACCCCACTAATACATTGTTTATTCATTACATATATACTCACACACATATATATATGTGTATATATATAATATATAAATATTCTGTTTAAATAAACGATGATTTTTCCTTTTCTCAGTTTATTCTGTTGACTTCAGCACAGTTTCGATAAAACTGTATCCTTATCAAGTGATTATTGGTAACATAAATTCACAATTCCTTTTACATATGAGGTTCTACAAAGATTAAGATTAATTATTTTGAAATTATATTCTATGGATATAGAAAAATTGAGAATTAAAAAATAAAAAAGCGAAATGTTTCAAAATTTAGAAAGTTCATGATGCATTGATTTAGCAAATGCTCCTATCTTTCTTCATCAAAGATTTCGAATTTTGTAATTGCTTAACTGTTTATCTACATATCAACGATCTTGGTGTTATAGGCCTACCTTGATATGAATAAATTTTGTGTTCGTGACAAATTTAACGGATCCTTCAAAAAAGATCTTTCCAAAAAAAAATGTAGCTATGAATAATATACTTTTCTTAATTTTTTACCTAATTTCGAATTGTTTGGATTTCCACTATATAGAGAAATTTGCTTTATAATTTCATGTTGAAACATACATCAAGATAAATTTTTTTTTTTTAAAGTATTACGTTATTTGATAACAACTATAATTGTTGACCCTTTAAAAGAGTGATAACGTGTTCTTTCTATACCATAAAACACATTCCGTAAAAACCTGCACCATTATCTCTCACTTATACCCTAAGCCCTAACTAACATTATGTTCAGGAGCAATACATTCTCCAGCTACTTCATCCCCACTAGGGTTAAAGAGGCACGTCCTGGAAATCCTGATAAATACTGGAAAAAGAAGATCTTGGAAAAATTGAGAAGCATATAAACATTGGGTGGGGTGGGGGGGGGGGGTGTAGGGAATCGACAGCTATTTGTTTCATGAGGTATCTTCGCTGTTAGAAAAAAAAAAAAAAGAACGTGATTTTGATCGGAAATTCTCCGTAAATATATACTGTTCTCAACCGTATTTCAGTAAAATACAGGCGACCGTAATTTTACCTCACTTTGATATTATCATTTACTGGTTGGTGACCGTAATATCACTCCTTTACGTCAATACATCCGTTTTCAAAACGGTGAAAATCCCGGAATAAGTGTTGCCACACAATTACCGTTTTTCAATGCAAATTTTTAAGTGTTTCTGAGCCAGTGCTTTTCAATCTTGATATATTACGAATCTATTTGCATAAAGGTCATGATTACGAATAATTGCACACCAGTGTCTATAAATGGTTGATTTGTTTACCTAGATGAAATAAGAAAAATAATGAAATAAGAAAAATAAAAAAAATCATGGTATGCATTTAAATGCACATCAATGTCTATAAATTATTGATTTTTTACCTAGATGAAATTTAAAGAAAACAAAATTCATGGAATACATTTGAATGCACACCAATATCAATAAATTATTGATTTTTTACCTAGATGAAATTAAAAAAAAAATCCTAGTATTGCATTTGAATTCGCACTAATGTCTATAATTGATTGGTTTGTTTACCTAGATGAAATAATAAAAAAATAATCAATGGTATGCATTTGAATGGACACATAACAGGATGAAAAACCTCATTTGTTATTGTACAAAATAATATGTAAATATTGAGGTGTCATATGTATTGCGTGGTTTACCATTCTCAATTTAAATTTCTTCACTCTGGTACTCTAAGAGAGTGTAAGAATCAAGTGTGCAGAGACACTGAAATGAATGATAAGAAAGTTTCTATACAATATTAACCTCTCTTTGCTTTATAAAACACATTTAATATTCTTACTTAGGTGTACGTACGTTATTTAGAGTCTTGCATATTGCCATGGTCTTTCACTGTCTTCGGGTAGAGTTCTCTTGCTTGAGGATTCACTCGAGCAAACTATTATATCTTACTTCTATTCCTCTTGTTTTTTTTTTTTGTGTTTTTAAGTTTTAATAGTTTGTATATGAAAGATTTATTTTAGTGTTGTTTCTGCTCTTAAAATATTCATTTTAATTGTTAATCACCTCACTTGTAGTTTCCATATTTCCTTTCATCAATGGGGTATTTTCCCAGTTGGAGCCATAAGACTTATAGCATCCTGCTTTCTCAACTAGGGTTGTAGCTTAGCAAGTAATAATAATAATAATAATAATAATAATAATAATAATAATAATAATAATAATAATAATAATAATAATTATAATAATAACACTCGGTGAAAATCTATCTTTGTAGTTTTTTTAGTTAAATTCCATAAACACATTTCGTTGTTATCGAAGATAT
>NC_090736.1:23808276-23815776 GCF_036898095.1 Palaemon carinicauda | reverse complement strand
ACCTTTTGCTCTCTATATTTTTCATAATTCTCTATACTATTACTATGCAGCCATTCTTCAAAACCCCTCTTTTTCTCTTCCACTTTTACCTTCACTCCTTCATTCCACCATTCACTGCCCTTCCTCATGCTGCCTCCAACAACCTTCTTGCCACATACATCACTTGCAATCCCAACAAAATTTTCTTTTACTAACTTCCACTCCTCCTCTAAATTATCAGTTTCTCTTACTCTCACCTCGTCATATGCCATTTTCAACCTTTCCTGATATTTACTTTTTACCCCCGGTTTTATTAGCTCTTCAACCCTCACTAGCTCCCTTTTACATCCACCTACTCTATTCCCCCACTCTTTTGCTACAACTAATTTTCCTTCCACCAAAAAATGATCAGACATACCGTTAGCCATACCCCTAAACACGTGCACGTCTTTCAATCTTCCAAACATTCTTTTAGTTATCAACACATAATCCATTAATGCCCTTTCTACTACTCTTCCATTTGCCACTCTTACCCATGTATACTTATTTTTATCTTTCTTTTTAAAAAAGCTAGCACTTATTACCATCTCTTGTTCAACACACATATCTACCAGTCTCTTACCACTCTCATTTTCACCTGGTACGCCATACTTCCCAATGACACCTTCTACCTCTCCAGCACCCACTCTAGCATTTAAGTCACCCATAACAACTACATAATTCCTTCTACCCAGTCCTTCTACACACCTAGTTAATTCATTCCAGAACTCATTCCGCTCTTCTTCACTTTTCTCACTACCTGGCCCATACGCACTGACAAACGCCCAACATTCCCTACCCAACCTAACCCTTACCCACATTAACCTAGATGATATCTCCTTCCATTCCACTACTTTACCTGTCATCCATTCACTCAGCAATAAAGCCACACCCTCTCTCGCTCTTCCCCTTTCAATCACAGACACTCTACCAGACATTTCACCAAACATCACTTCACCCTTTCCTTTCATCTTTGTCTCACACAAGGCCAATACATCCATCCTTCTACTTCTAAACATACTTCCAATCTCACATCTTTTACTCTCTATCGTACTACATCCACGCACATTCAAACACCCCAAAACTAGAGTGCGGGGAGCAGTTACTCTCCCCCCAGCTCCATCTCTTTGTTGCTGTCTCACAGGATTTTCTATACAGGAGAGGGGGTTCCCAGCCCCCTCGTCCCGTCCCTTTTAGTCGCCTCTTACGACACGCAGGGATAACGTTGGCGCTATTCTAATTGTTTTATATATATATATATATATATATATATATATATATATATATATATATATATATATATATAAATATATATATATATATATATATATATATATATATCGATATATATATACATACATACAAATATAAATTTATATATATATATATATATATATATATATATATATATATATATATATATATATCAGTGTGTTTATATATTTTAAGTATGTTTATATAAACACACATTTATACACACACACACACTTATATATATATATTTATATATATATATATATATATATATATATATATATATATATATATGTATATATATATATATATATATATATATATATATATATACATATATATATATATATATATATATATATATATATATATATATATATATATATATATATATATATATATTTAAATATATATATATTTATATATATATGTATATATATATATATATATATGTATATATATATATATATATATATATATATATATATATATATATATGTATATATATATACACATAAGTGTGTTTATACATTTTAAGTATATTTATATAAACACATACATATGCATATATATATATATATATATATATATATATATATATATATATATATATATATATATATATATATACATATACATATATATATACATATATATATATATATAAATATATATATATATATAAATATATATATATATATATATATATATATATATATATAATATATCCATATATATGAATTATATATATATATATATATATATATATATATATATATATATATATATATATATATATATATATATATATATGTGTGTGTGTGTGTGTGTGTGTGTGTGTGTGTGTGTGTGTGTGTGTAAATTACAGAAACACACATATTTATATTTCTGTAATCATAAATATACAAATACTCTTGCACATATATTCATTCCTAATCACTAATGACTCAGTACAAAGAATGAAATAATTCTTACGATTGACATATGTAAAAATCCTGTTGTCCAAAAATATGTAATAATTTCCTCTTCATTTTAACTCTCATTACATATCTCGGACCATGAAGTATTTTTTATTTAATTTGCTTCAATAAAATCTGACTAAACTCATTCTGTTTGCTTACCAGCAGGGTTTAAACTTGAGCATGTGGTCATTACCTTAGATGCTTCTGCTTTTTAACTTAGATTACCTTAAAACTTTTCCAATTTCCTTAAATTTGAAGCTGGTAATTTCCTAAAACTGAAATTATCTTAGAATCGCCTTATAAATTACCTTGAAACCATGCAAATTACCTCAAACAAAGGTAATTAATTTGAAATTTTAAACCCTGCTTACCAGTATCTCGGTGTTATTAACATTTGTTTTACTTGTGCATGAGTTTCATAACCTGTGTATATTGACCTGTTGCATTACAGAGAAAAGTTCCATTATTATTATTATTATTATTATTATTATTATTATTATTATTATTATTATTATTATTAATTGCTAAGCTACAGCCCTAGCTGGAAAAGTAGAAACATTCTGCTCCAACAGGGAAAATAGCCCAATGAGGAAAGGAAACAAGAAAAAATAAAATAGTTTAAGAATATTATTGTAGAAGATTATATCAGCATTGGTTTAAATAATTATCTCGTTTCTCTTGATCTGGAAATAATCCCATGCCTTATTTCTTGAGTTTCAAAACTAAGACAATTGTTAAAACGCTGAAATATATATAATCTTATTTTTTTTTTTTTTTTTGTATTTGCGGGTTTCTTTTCCAAAATAGAGTATGGCTTTTATCACCAAGTATACTTATGCCATCCCCACCCAGTAACATCATAGCCATCCTGTGGGATACAGCCACTAGAGAGTTATTGGACATTTTGAGAAATGTCCATAGCGTTTGATGGATCCTTTCCCAGTTACGACCTTTTCCCTGATTACACATACACCACATATTTTTGCATATTCCTTACACATCTTCCTCCTTCCATATACATCCGACAGTACTGAACATACCACAGCTTACACTGTCACCTATGGGATGGCTACTGTAACTTTTTAGTGGATATTTGTCAAAATGGTACTGGTAAAATAGACTTTTATAATGTATGCAGTTCCTCTAGAAGTACAATCCGAAGTCAAATCAATGTTCTCTACTCATGGACATACCCTATCATACCTTATCCAGTGTAATTCAAGCTTCTACTATTCTAGGTTAGATATATTTTCTTTAGGGTACACTCATGCACTTATACTTGTTGATTTGCTCTGACTACTTTTAGATGGTGTCGGACAGGCTTGATAAAAGAACATAGGGTACCTTTTCTTCACCTTTTGCTTCACCTTCACCGATTATCCTCATTTTCAAAACCATTAGTAAGCTTATTTTGTTTATAGTCATGCTAAAATCGTTGTGATTTTATTATTTTTTTCTTTTATATTGTATTATTTACCTCTGTTTATTTTTTTTGTACTAGGCTACTTTTTCTATTAGGATCTTAGGGTCTGTAGCATCCTCCTTTTCCAACTAGGGTTGCATAGCTGACGCCTTGCAATTGGACTATTTAGTGAAAGGTTAGGCCACTAATAAGAATTTTTAAAACGCTTCGAAAAGACTAAAGATACTTCCAGAACTTTGCCCAGTCAGCATATATAACGTTTAAAACGCCCCCAAACGACTGAAATTATCGTTTGTACCAATGATAATGATGATGATAATACAGAATCTCGAATAACTATTCCCTCCAACAGAGCTCTTCCTTCTTCTTTCCTTCTTCGGTTTCAACGTATTCCCTTTAGTCACAGAGAGACTGTATTCCAGTTTAGGGAGAGCTGTTCGCTCACTTCCTTGTAACCTAATAAAAATACTATTAGGCTCACAAACTCATGTTAGAACCTATTAATGTGACTATGGCGTAACCTTAGCTTTGGACAGACTAACGGCCTGGAGAAGTATACGTCTTATATTATAGTACACGGGTTGGGAATACTTCGTTCAATAGAGCCTTTCTTATTTATGAAAGTTGATTTTTGGTAAAGGATGGTCGAAATATCGTCGTTCAATAATTTATACCTCACGTAAGAACGTTGATTTTTACTCATGGGCTGTGAACTGTGAATGCATGAAAATGAGGCTCAGCTAATGCAAACATACACGCACCTATTAATGGTATATAATTATTTTTATTGAATGTTGTTAGATCAATTTAACGATACTACCAGAGCTAAGTATCCATCATACTCGGATGAAAACAAATAATGCTATGTGTTTCGATTTTTATTAACCTCTTTGAACTATGATGATTTAGTTCGATTATATACCAAGTAGTTTTTTCCTTTTAGAAAACTATTTATTTTATCTTTATGAGTTATATTAAAATAGCAATAACGCAACTACTGTAATTTTCACCTGACTTGTAGCTAAAATTGTCCAATTAGTGCCAATTTTGAATCACAGTTAAGAACTTGTAGTGTACCATGGAACATCTGTCCTAAATTTACTATTATGCAACAAGATTCAAAAGCAACATTTATATTTTGGGCTGCTTGCTCCTGCACACTTCAGACAGCTCAAAAGCTGTCTTTAAATTCTTAAACTTCAGTTAGTACTATCCACTAAGCTTTGCCCAGACGATGGCGAGAGCTGACAAAATCGATCTAGTGTAACACCGCCTTCAATGTCATGGAACGTTATTAGGCCCTTAAGTTCAGTATCATTAGCCTCATGTGACACTACCTCCGGTGTCATGAGATATCTTTTGTGGTACGATCATCGGTTTTATAAAAGCCTTGTGTAACATCTTTGGTATTCTGGATAGTCTCATGTAACACTTTTTTTTGTCAGTGCTATGGGAGACCACACTTGGCAGCATTCAGTGTCATGAAGGAATCGTGTGACACCGTGTGACACCACCTTAGCATCATGGAACATCTTGGGTAACCTTATTTTCACTTTCACATGATTCCCGTGACACCACCTTTAGTGTCATGGGAGACCTCATGTGACACAATCTTCCGTGTCATGAAGGTTTTATGTAATGCTGTCTTCAGTGTAACGAGAGGGTCTCTGGAGACACTATGCGCAGTTCCATTAAAGACCGATAGACCAGGTAGCTTAGAAGATAAGCTGTTATAGTGTTTTTATCTTTACATGCAGGTATAATGGAATAGCTACAACACTAGTTGGAAAAGCAAGATTCTATAAGCCCAAGGGCTCAAACAGGGAAAAATAGCCGTGAAGAAAGGAAATAAGGAAATAAATAAACGATATATGAAATAATCAAAAATTTAAATAAAATATTTTAAAAACAATAACAACATTAAAACAGACATTTCATATATAAACTATAAAAAGACATGTCAGTCTGTTCAACATTAAAACATTTGCAGCAAGTTTGAAATTTTGAAATTATATTGATTCAACTACCCAATTAGGAGGATCATTCCACAACTTGGTAACAGCTGGAATAAAACTTCTACAGTACTGGGTAGTATTGAGCCTCCAGATGGAGAAGGCGTGACTATTAGAATTAACGGCATACCTAATAATACGAACAGGATGGAACTGTCCTGAAGGATCTGAATGTAGAGGATGGTCAGATTTATAGAAAAAATCTTATGCAACATGTCTAATGAACTAATTGAACGACGGTGCCAAAGATTAATATCTAGATCAGGAATAAGAAATTTAATGGACCGTAAGTTCCTGTCTTAAAAATTAAGATGAAACATGGTAGAATGAAAGAATTGAAACACTTCCTCAGAATAGATTGATCACCAAAAATCTTGAAAGACTTTCTTAATAAGCCAATTTTTTGAGAAATTGAAGAAGACGCAGACCTAATGTTTCTCAAAAGTAAATTTGCTGCCGAGAATCAAAATTAAAATCTTAAAACAGTCATACACAAAGTTATAAAAACATTATCAATGCTGAGATCCGGATATTGAGGAGCCACGGTCATTGACCTACTTACAATCATACTTTGACTTTTGTTGGGATTCAACTTCATACCCCATAATTTGCACCATGCACTAATTGCAAGATATTAATGTTTCAATTCACAAAATATTATCACATTGCTTCCTATAACATGCTTTCATGCAACCAAGCTTTAGACATCATTTTCTTCACCATTTGCAAATTGAAACATAGATCATAAGCGTTCTAGTGTTGGGTCTTTTCGTGTGCTTCAAAGCAGCATATCTAGGGTTCAGAACTCGCATAGCCTTCGGTGCATAGCTAGATTTCAATATGATGTTTCTATTAAAGATAACCATTATCAGTGACAAGATATAAGGTGCATGGGATGATTTTTCAGGTTAAGAATATTGTTTTGAAGGCATTTCTTCAATGCGATCCACGAGAAAAAATATGATTAGTTAGACTAGTTAGAAGAAAATACGCTCTAAATCCTTTAATTGTCAGGTTTTTGTAACGGCACTTATATATCTGCACACAGTAGTTAAGAAACGTACCAGGCTAATGTGTAAATTTTAGGGAAAAAATAGATACAACGAATCCAGCTAATATCATTTTGCTCCTGAGTGATTACCATCACCAGATTTATTCATTTTTGTTTTCTTAAATGTTAATCTTTTAAATTTTGAAATCTAAAATATAATAACTTTTGATCATACCGCAGTGCATACAAATTCACACACTTTAAATACACCCACTATGATTGGAAACTAAATGAAAACATAAATTTCATACAATATCCAACAGCATCTGCTTTTTTCATACAAATAATTAAGAAATTAAACCGAGGTAAATTGCAAAACCAATTTTGCTTATAGATAAAGATATAACTTCCGCCTAGAATTTATAACAGTCGTCACAGTCAGTCTCTTAGAAAAAAAAAACACAAGGCTTACTAACACAAGTCTGGATCAGTCTAACAATATCGTTTGTCATCCATTAGTTTTAAGGCAGAAATACTCGAGTTGACAGTATGACGAGATAATTTGTAAAATCCTGCACTGATTAATGTGATTAAGAATTAGTAATTTTCTTAACTTGATAATGTGAAATATTTTCTTATATTCTTTATGGATTGATAAGATTCCCACTTACGGACTGCCTTCGAGCAAGAGCCCGTGTCTTGCTTTTTGCTTGGCATTCTAAAAACAAACAAAGATTGATGAGGTTGAAAATTATTGTTTATTTCTAAAGGAAGTCAGTTTCTTGCAAAGGATCGTAATCATTATCTAATTTATGATATTTGATTTAAAATTTTTAAGAC
>NC_090736.1:23793276-23800776 GCF_036898095.1 Palaemon carinicauda | reverse complement strand
TTTTAAGTATAGTCAACTTTGCCTAGACTGTTGAAAATTTGCAGTAAAAAACAGTAAAATTTCTGGAGTAAATGTTGCCAGGCATTTACCATTTCTTAAAACGGATATATTGACGTAAAGCAATGATATTACAGTTAACAACCCGTAAGAGATATCAACAAAGTAGGGTAAAAATTATGGTCTCCTGTATTTTTCTGAAATACGACGGAGAACAGTATATTTTCACGGAAAATATGCGAATAATAATTTTTTTTTTTTTTTTTTTTTTTTTTTTTTTTTTTTTTTTTTTTTTTTTTTTCACAGTGGAGCGGGTGGTAGCCTATTTATTTTGTCATTATTATTTTCATAGTCAATCTATCAAGTATATACAATACTTTGTTTTGCCCATTATTAAGAAACATTAGTTTGCTAAGTTTGTCACTACATGCAGAGATTTTGAGTAGAAAAAGTTCTATTCTACGTTGGGTATTTAGCAAATATCTAAATAACTGAACTTGGTACAATCTTCCCTTGTTCTTTTAAAAGTTGGTCGAGGATAAAATAAACTTTTCTGGAATAGTGCCACCGATTTTCGCCATTGAATTCAGTACTTTGAGTTACTTTTGGGAGGACTATTTTAAAGTTTCCTAATACCAAAACGACTCGAGGAGTATAGGTTGTTCTCACTAAGTGCTATCTAAGATCTTTTTGACAGTTGAAACTCTTGTGTTTTGGTCAAATTCATACCAAGGCATTACTTTTTTATTCAATTAAAGGTTTAAAGGCCGCTCATGAAAGGTAGGGGTAAGGGACAGGGACATTGCCCTATCGAGCAGGACAATGCCTTAGAGACTAACCATGTATACATATGATCAGCGCCCAAACTAACTTTCTCCATCCAAGCGAGGACCAAGGAGGGCAAGGCAATGGCTGCTGATGACTCAATAGATAGACCAACAGGCTCCCCAAACCCCTCATCCATAGCTCACAAGGATGGTGACGTTGCAGCAACCAAAGAAACTAAAGAGTTTGAGCGGGACTCGAACCCCAGTCTGGCGTTCACCAGTCAGGAACGTTACTACATCGCCCACCACCACTATAAATTGCATTGAAGGAGAAACATAAGCTCTATAAAGGCATTTCCTACCTATCATATTAAATGCAAGTTGGCAGAGTGCGTATGGATTTTATTTAAATTTCTGTATAAAGTGAACAAAATATTAAACGAAAAATTTGAATAAAGCTGTCCCACAAACATATGGAGTTTTGTCAATCATAATGGGGTATTCCTGTCTTAATTAGTCACATACGCCAAATATTACAATCCAAACAAATGTTTCTATAGTTATTTTACGAATTAATGAAGTCTAAATCTAGAATTATCGTAACTATTTGCATTCAAGAAAATTTTAAAAGATCCAATTTTTAAATCCCTTGTGTATAGAAAGCCTTTTCCTTTCCATACAAGTCTGTAAAGTCCCCTAAAGTTTTGCCCAAGTCTACTTCTGCATCTTCTGTTTGTATTTACAAAACTGGATTGGACTTGATTGGATTTACAGAATTTGGTCCGAGTAAACCAAACGTGTAAGACTAAAGGTCATGACCTTGAAGTTTCGCATCTTAACCAGAATCACGCGAACTATTTTTCCAATCACAGTCACTTTTGAAAGCAAAATCCTCAAAAGCATCTCTTACGAGGAAAGACCTAAAGAACACAATTGTAGGGCATAATAGCCCTATTTAACAAAAGGCAAAGGGATCTCTAGAACCTGAGCATTGAACGTTGAAAGAGAATTTAATAACATCCACATTGAACGTTGAAGAAACGTATAGTGTCGTTAAAGGAAGCGTTTATGGCTCAACGTTTAAAAGGGTTGGAAGACAGAAGAGGATTACCTCAATGGCAGCCTATGAAAAGGAAGTATCCAATGACTTCCAGGTGGAAGCCGTAGAAAGGAGAACAAGACGATGGTCGTCGTTTAACGGAACTCCCGAGATTTTCAAGGAAACGAGGGGCTTTACAAAGAAGAGAAACTATGGATAATATAGTATCTTTTAAAAGCGCTGAAAAGATTATATCTTTTAAAGAAGAGACTGTATCTTTTGTAGATACTGAGAAGATTGTTTCTTCTGGTAAAGAGGTATTAGCCTCGTTAACTTCCACAGTAACCTTTCTTTTTTCTCATTCGGCTGTTATCTGTAAATGGTTGGTAGATAACAGGAGATAAAGATTGAAATGCTTTAAAATGTAGTAATGTATCAACAAGAAAGTGACAAGTAAAATAGATTGGGATGATATCCCAGGAGTCACTACGGAAGACATATAATCGAAACATATTTAACAAACACATTTCATCAAATCCTACAAAAGCATAACAAAAAGATTCCTTATCTTAATGTTCTGTATCAAAGTGATATCACAATTCGAAGGGACATACAGTACACACTAAAATCAACTTATTAATGAAAAGGATTATTATGAAGGAAGTAAATTGTAAGTCTACCCCAGGGAATAGTTGCAATAATCAAGTATTCATGAATGTTTCCACACACTGAAATACATCGAAAAATAGCAGCTTAAGAGTACTGCCATGTTTAGAACTTGAGATGGACAGAATATAAATCCCATTTTACGTAACTTGAACTTTCCCAACAAACTCGCAAATTCCATTCGATTTATGAGATAACCTTGAACAGGATTCCCAGTTATGCAAAGTGAAATAAATTAATCTTTGTAGTCAAGTTTTATTTCTTTAACCAGAAACTAATTTCATATCAGATATAATTCAAAATACTCTGCTAAAACGTCTTCTAGGGTTTTAGAAACCTATTGGATACGCCTCTGCTAGCAATCTGGTGGACGGGAGTGCCAGTCTCGCTCAAGCTCGTTAGTTTTTGGTAGCGTCTGCAACTTCACAATCCTTGTGAGCTATGGATGTGGTGTTTGGGGGAGCCTATAGGTCTACATGCTGAGTCATCAGCAGTCATTGTCTGATCCTAGCTTGATGGGGAAGGGGCTTGGGGCCTGATCTGATCAGTCTCTAGGACATTGTCCTGTCCCTTCCATCTGTCATTCATGAGTGACCTTTAACCTTTGAACCAATTAAATAACAAACAACTAAAGAACTCATCAGTTTATAATATGCATACACATGGGTGTGTTTATCCACACCAGTCTAAAGAAAGGAAAACTGATTGAAATTAAACCATATCAAGAGCTTTAAATGATCATATGCAGATTCCATTGGCCTTCAGCCATTTCCTCCAACAGGAGGTGGTCACTGCGAATAACAACAAAATGGTATAATATATAAGTTGGCCAAGGCACCAGCCACTCATTGAGATACTACCTCTAGAGAGTTATTGGGCCCTTTGACTTGGCCAGATAGCATTTCATTGGGTCCTTCCCTAGTTACGGCTCCTTTTTCATTTGCTAACACATATACCGAATAGACTGGCCTATTCTTTACACATTCTCCTTTTTCCTCAGACACCTGACAAAAAGAGGACAAATGAAATTATTCTTCTCTCGAGGGGGTTAACTGCTTCAATGTAACTGTTTAGTGGCTACTTTCTAATTGGTTAGGGTAGAAGAGATATTTTAGCTATGGCAAGAAACTCTTCTATGAGAAGGACACTCTTAAATCAAACCATTGTTCTCTAGTCTTGGGTAGTGCCATAGCCTAAGTACTATGGTCTTCCACTGTCTTGGGGTAAAGGTCTATTTATCTTCTTATTTCCTTTCCTCAATGAGCTATTTTTCCTGTTGGAGCCCTTGGGCATAGCATCCTGCTTTTCCAGCTTGGGTTGTAGCTTAAATAAAAATAATAATAATAATAATAATGATAATAATAATAATAATAATAATAATAATAATAATAATAATAACGGTTACCATTCCTTAATTTCTTAACGATGGCCACTTGTGATGGAAAATATTCACAACACAATACCGACAATGAATGGACTCACAGGACCCCAGCACCTGGTTATACAGTCCCAATTTCATAAATTAATATAAAACAATACCTTAAGGGCTAAAGGGTTGGTAGCTAGTAAAGTAAAAGATATAAATAGATTTTCTGGATATGGAAGACCTTTCTAGAAATTAATAATAGAAGCCGGTTACCAATTAACTTTTAAGTTCGTGCCTATACCTCTCCTAATAACAGGATTCTGCATGAACAGATTATATATAAGAACAGAGTACAACTTAAAATTAAGTGGAATACTGTGAGTATCGGATAATAATGAAAAAATCCTACATTTATAATGCTTCTTATTAAAAAAAAGAATTTATGTTATTGTTGAATGCCATAAAATTTTCATTATATTTATAATTTTCAGCATGCACCAACTACTAGATTAAGTGGAATACTGTGAGTGTCGGAGGATAATGAAAAACTACTACATTTATAATGCTTCTTATTTAAAAAAAAAAAAAAAATCTTTACTTTATTATGGAATACCATAAAATTTCCATTATGATATTTCTAATTTAAAATATAAATTTCAGCATGCATCAACTACTAGTTTAAGTGAAATACTGTTAGTGTCGGTGCATAATGAAAACAATACTACATTTATAATGCTTCTTATTAAAACCAAAAAATCATTATGTTATTATCGAATACCATAAAATTTCTATTATATTTATAATTCTAAATATAATTTCTAGCATGCATCACTTATTCGTTTCAAATCCTGGATATTTCCATAATGTGCATCCAGATAATCAGAGTCAGCACCTCTTATTTCTACCACTGCATTTCCTGCAGTTCATTCAACTTCCCCTTTGATGCGACCACTTATGCATTCGCTAATCAACAATTCAATTTAGGTGATGAGTCCTTTTTCTCTCTGGACATTAATCATATCACCTCTCAGTCAAGTATGATATGGTCTTTAAGGTATCTTGACCCGTAGTCTAATTGCACGTGCTTCAGAATTTAGGTATATTTTATATCTTTGATATATTTGAAGCTTGCAATGCAAATACAAATAGCTTTGACAGGTGGAAATAATAATAATAATAATAATAATAATAATAATAATAATAATAATAATAATAATATTATTATTATTATTATTATTATTATTATTATTATTATTATTATTATTATTATTATTATTATTATTATTATTATTACTTGCTAATCTACAGCCCTAGTTGGAAAAGCAAGATGCTATGAGCCCAGGGGCCCCAACAGGAAAAATAGCCCCTTGAGGTAAGAAAACCAGGAAAAATTTGGAGTGCCCTTCTCCTAGAAGAGCTGGATACCATAGCCAAATAGTCTCTTCTACCCTTACCAAGAGGAAAGTAACCACTGAACAATTACAGTGCAGTAGTTAACCCCTTGGGCGAAGAAAAACTGTTTGGTAATCTCAGTGTTGTCAGGTGTATGACGACAGAAGAGAATCTGTAAAGAATATGTCAGACTATTCGGTGTATGCATAGGCAACGAGAAAGTGAACCGCAACCAGAGAAAAGGATCCAATGTAGTACTGTCTGGCCAGTCAAAGGATCGTATAACTCTCTAGCGGTAGTATCTCAATGGGTGGCTGGTGCCCTGGCCAACCTACTACATATAAAACATCGAATCCTTTTCTAAATAGGAAGCTCGTAATATTTCATGAGATATCTCCCACTTTTCGATTGTCGAAATATACATTACTCAAGTTTCTGATTATCAATTAACTTTACGTTATTATTACTACCTATAATAGTAAGCGATTTCCTCCATGACAATAATCATACTCTGAAAGAAAATGTCAGGAGAAGGAGTACCACAGGGCCGCGTGCTGAGCGTTACTTTATTTGAGGTAGCAATAAACGGAATTTCATCTGTGATTCAGATTACATTCTAAACACGCTATTTGTGGTTGATATTACACTTTGAATAAACTGAGGTAGGATATTTTGCTTCGAAAAAAATCGAAGTAGGATATTTCACTTAGAATAAATCGAGGTAGGATATTCTATTTTGAATAAATAGAGGTAGGTCATTTCACCTTAAATAAGGAGATCAGATTATTAACCTTAGAATATTTGATGTTGGCATTTTTCCTTAAAAATAGGAGGCAGAATATTTCCTATATAAAAAATGAATAAGTATGGACTATTTCACATTATAAGAAGGTAAATCTGGCAGCATTTTTTCATTGAAAAGGCGAAAAGTAGGTAGAATTCTTTGCTTTAAAAAGGGAAAAGTGGGCAGAATATTTCATATCTAAAACAGGTATACTAGGCAGAATATTTCGCCTATAAATGAGGTAACTGTTTTTCTGCGTGTGTTTGTGCATTTGTAAATAATTGCAATTATCATGTTTCCTAAACCATTTGAAAAGGATGTTTTGTATTTTCCCATATTCTACAGAAAAATCTAGACATTTGAACACTTCCATAAAAGAAACTTAATCGTTAATCTACTCACATAGAAAAATTTAATTCATTGCGCAGGGGTGTGGGAATGATCCCAGGGTCATTTCTCGATAAATATCACATTTTCTAAGGACTTGATAGAAAAGAAGGTTTGTTAAGCACATTCCCCATGCGACCCCCCCCCCCTCTCTCTCTCTCTCTCTCTCTCTCTCTCTCTCTCTCTCTCTCTCTCTCTCTCTCTCTCTCATTATTAATAACATATGAATTATTAATAACATATTTAAATGACACTCATTAATAAGAGGTCCAAATACTGAACACAAATCTAATTTGTGATCAGTTTTAAGCTTAAATAATTTACGTTAGTTTTTTCATAATTCCATATTCCATAACAAATGTAGACTACAACAACCTCTTCACGCTTAGCACAAATCAATCCAGAGGTAACAGATTCAAGCTGGAACTGAAAAGAAACAACTCCACTCAATGTGGTAACTTCTTTACATATAAAATAGCAAATACCTGGAACAGACTTCCAACGAATGTAGTAAACAGTAACACGGTAAACGAGTTCAAGAATAAGTTAGACAAGATCATAAAAACTCTCTAAACGTTTATACTAATTCGCTCTGCCCAAGAACAAATGAAATTTCCCAAAATGGACTAAGAGTCTTTGAGACATCCAAATTTCTTGTAACTTTCTTTCAGAGGAAGGAAAAGACGATGATACATAAATTATTACCGATCTTAAAACTTTTGGGATGTGACCTACTGGACAGTAAATTATTCTTTGGAAAAAAAAACTCTCTCTCTCTCTCTCTCTCTCTCTCTCTCTCTCTCTCTCTCTCTCTCTCTCTCTCTCTCTCTCTCTCTCTCTCTCTCTCTCTCTCTGTTTTTCACCTTCTAAATACTCCATTACTTGAGGTTGACCATTAATTAAGAAATATACTTTTTATTTCTAAACCCTTTGGTAAAGAACCCAAATTCCTTTTCATTCTATAATGATCACTAAATTTTCCAAACTACCACATTTTGAGAAATGTATGTGTCAGAGGTATAAGGGATGTACGTCATTTGAAAGGATAAAAGCAAAGGAATAAGTAAATATTGTCCTGTGGTATATATGTACGGTATATATA
>NC_090736.1:23775776-23788276 GCF_036898095.1 Palaemon carinicauda | reverse complement strand
AAATGAGGTGTGGTTAAGTGGAGGCAGGCACTAATATTGGGTTGACTGGGTGCGAGAACTAAGGTAGGGTTAGGGGGGAACTTATTGAGTTGAATGGGGTCAGGAGCTCAGATGGTGTTAATTATGGGCGGGAAATAAGGTGTTGTTAAGTGGAGGCAGGCACTAATAATGGGTTAAGTTTGTGCGGGAACTAAGGTGGGGTTAAGGGAGAACTTATGGAGTTGAGTGGGGGCAGGAACTGAGATGGTGTTAATTCGGGGCGGGAAATAAGGTGTGATTAAGTGGAGGCAGGCACTAATATTGGGTTGAGTTGGTGCGGGAACTAAGGTTGGGTTGAGGGGAAACTTATGGAGTTGAGTGGGGGCAGTACCTGAGATGGTGTTAATTAGGGACGGGAAATAAGGTGTGGTTAAGTGGAGGCAGGCACTAATATTGGGTTCAGTGGGTGCGGAAACTAGGGTGGGATTAAGGGGGAACTTAGGGAGTTGAGTGGGGGCAGGAACTGAGACGGTGTTGATTAGGGGAGGGAAATAAGGTGTGGTTAAGTGGAGGCAAGCACCAATATTTGGTTGAATGAGTGCGGGAACTAAGGTGGGGTTAAGGGGGAATTTAGGGAGTTTAGTGGGGGCAGGAACTGAGATGGAGTTAATTAGGGTCGGGAAATAAGATGTGGTTAAGTGGAGACAGGTACTAATATTGGGTTGAGTGGGAGCGGGGAAATAAGGTGAGTTTAACTGGGAACTTAGGGAATTGAGTGGGGGCAGGAACTGAGATGGTGTTGATTAGGGACGGGAAATATGGTGTGGTTAAGTGGAGGCACGTACTAATATTGGGTTGAGTGGGAGCGGGAACTAAGGTGGGGTTAAGGGGGAACTTAGGGAGTTGAGTGGGGGCAGGAACTGAGATGGTGTTTATCATGGGTGGGAAATAAGGTGTGGTTAAGTGGAGACAGGCACTAATATTGGGTTGAGTGGGAGCGGAAAGTAAGGTGGGGTTAGGGGGGATCTTAGGGAGTTGAGTGGGGGTAGCAAATGAAAAGGTGTTAATTAGGGGCCGGAAATGAGGTGTGGTTAAGTGGAGGCCGGCACTAATATTGGGTTGAGTGGGTGCGGGAATTAAGGTAGAGTTAAGGGGGAAATTATGGAGTTGAATGGGGACAGGAACTGAGATGGTGTTAATTAGATGCAGGAAATGAGGTGTGGTTAAGTGGAGGCAGGCACTAATATTGGGTTGAGTGGGTGCGGGAACTAAGGTAGGGTTAAGGGGGAACTTATTGAGTTGAATGGGGGCAGGAGCTCAGATGGTGTCAATTATGGGCGGGAAATAATTTGTTGTTAAGTGGAGGCAGGCACTAATAATGGGTTGAGTTTGTGATGGAACTAAGGTGGGGTTAAGGGGGAACTTAGTGAGTTGAGTGGGGGCAAAAACTGAGATGGTGTTAATTACGGGCGGGAAATAAGGTGTGGTAAAGTGGAGACAGGCACTAATATTGGGTTGAGTGGGAGCCGGAACTTAGGTGGGGTTAAGGGGGAACTTAGGGAGTTGAGTGGGAGCAGGAACTGAGATAGTGTTAATTAGGGGGGGGAAATAAGGGGTGGTTAAGTGGACGCACGCACTAATATTGGGTTGAGTGGCTGCGGGAACTAATGTGGTGTTGAGAGGGAACTTATGGAGTTGAGTGGGGGCAGGAACTGAGATGGTGTTAATTAGGGGCAGGAAATAAGGTGTGCTTAAGTGGACACATGCACTAATATTGGGTTGAGTGGCTGCGGGAACTAATGTGGTGTTGAGAGGGAACTTATGGAGTTGAGTGAGGGCAGAAACTGAGATGGTGTTAATTAGGGGAGGGAATTAAGGTGTGGTTAAGTGGAGATAGGCACTAATATTGGGTTGAGTGGGTGCGGGAACTAAGTTGGGGTTAAGCGGGAACTTATGGAGTTTAGTGGGGGCAGGAACTGAGATGGTGTTAATTAGGGGCGGGAAATAAGGTGAGGTTAAGTGGAGGCAGGCACTAATATTGAGTTGAGTGGGTGCAGGAACTAAGGTGATGTTAAAGGGGAACTTAGGGAGTTGAGTGGGGGTATTAACTGAGATGGTTTTAATTAAGGGCGGGAAATAAGGTGTGGTTATTTGGAGAGAGGCAGGGTTAATATTGGGTTGAGCTGTTGTAGGAACTAAGGTGGGGTTAAGGGGGAACTTATGGAGCTAAGTTGGGGCAAGAACTGAGATGGTGTTAATTAGGGGCGGGAAATAATTTGTGGGTAAGTGGAGGCAGGCACTAATGTTGGGTTGAGTGGGTGCGGGAACTAAGGTGGGGTTAAGGGGGAACTTATGGAGTTAAGTGAGAGCAGGAACTAAGATGGTGTTAAGTAGCTGGAAATAAGGTGTTGTTAAGTGGAGGCAGGCACTAATATTGGGTTGAGTGGGTGCGGGAACTGAGATAAAGTTAAGGGGGAACTTATGAAGTTGAGTGAGGGCAGTAAGTGAGATTGTGTTAATAAGGGTCGGGAAATAAGGTGCGTTTAAGTGGAGGCAGGCACTAATATTGGCTTGAGTGGGAGCAGGAACTGAGGTGGGGTTAAGGGGGAACGTAGGGAGTTAAGTGGGGGCAGGAACTGAGATGGTGTTTATTAGGGGCGGGAAATAAGGTGAGGTTAAGTGGAGGCAGGTGCTAATATTGGGTTGAGTGGGTGTGGGAACTAAGGTTTGGTTAAGAGAGAACTTATGGAGTTGATTGGAGGCAGAAACTGAGATGATATTAATTAGGGTCGGGAAATAAGGTATGGTTAAGTGGAGACAGGCACTAATATTGGGTTGAGTGGGAACAGAAACTAAGGTTGGGTTAATGGGGAACTTAGGGAGTTGAGTGGGGGCAGGAACTGAGATGATGTTAATTAGGGGTGGGAAATAAGGTGTGGTTAAGTGGAGATGGGCACTAACATTGGGTTGAGTGGGAGCGGGAACTAAGGTGTGGTTAAGGGGGAACTTAGGGAGTTGAGTGGGGGCAGAAACTGTGATAGTGTTAATTAGGGGCGGGAAATATGGTGTGGTTAAGTGGAGGCAGGCACTAATATTGGGTTGAGTGGCAGCGGAAACTAAGGTGGGGTTAAGGGGGAACTTATGGAGGTGAGTGGGGGCAGGAACTGAGATGGTGTTAATTAGGAGCGGGAAATAAGATGTGGTTGAATGGAGACAGGCACTAATATTGGGTTGAGTGGGAGCGGGAACTAAGGTGGGGTTAAGGGGGAACTTATGGATTTGAGTGGGGGCAGGAACTGAGATGGTGTTGATTAGGGACGGGAAATATGGTGGGGTTAAGTGGAGGCAAGTACTAATATTGGGTTGAGTGGGAGGGGGAACTAAGGTGTGGTTAAGTGGGAACTTAGGGAGTTGAGTGGGGGCAAGAAATCAGATGGTGTCAATTAAGGGCGTTAAATAAGGTGTGGTTAAGTGGAGGCAGGCACTAATATTGGGTTGAGTGGGAGTGGGAACTAAGGTGTGGTTAAGGGAGAACTTAGGTAGTTGAGTGGAGGCAGAAACTGAGATGGTGTTAATTAGGGGCGTTGAATAAGGTGTGGTTAAGTGGAGGCAGGCACTAATATTGGGTTGAGTAGGAGTGGGAAATAAGGTGGGGTTAACGGGGAACTTACGAGTTTGAGTGGGGGCAGGAACTGAAGTGATGTTAATAGGGGCAGGAAATAAGGTGTGGTAAAGTGGAGACAGGCACTAATATTGGTTTGAGTGGGTGCAGGAACTAAGGTGGTGTTAAGGGGGAACTTATGGAGTTGAGTGGGGGCAGGAACTAAGATGGTGGTAATTAGGGGCAGGAAATAAGGTGTGGTTAAGTGGAGACAGGCACTAATATTGGGTTAAGTGGGTGTGAGTACTAAGGTGGGGTTAAGGGGGAACTTATGGAGTTGAGAGGGGGCAGGAACTGGGAGGGTGTTAATTAGAGCATTAAATAACGTATCGTTGAGTGGGGGGCAGGAACTGAGATTGTGTTAATTAGGGGCGGGAAATAAGGTGAGGTTAAGTGGAGGCAGGCACTAATATTGGGTTGAGTGGGAGCGGGAACAAGGTGGGGTTAAAAGGGAACTTATTGAGTTGAGTGGGGGCAGGAACTGAGATGGTGTTAATTAAGGCGTTAAATAATGTGTGGATAAGTGGAGGCACGCACAAATATTAGGTTGAGTTGGAGCGGGAACTAAGGTGGGGTTAAAAGGGATCTTATGGAGGTGAGTGGGGGCAGGAACTGAGAGGGTGTTAATTAGAACATTAAATAATGTATGATTGAGTGAGGGCAGGAGCTGAGATGGTGTTAATTCGGGGCGGGAAATAAGGTGTGATTAAGTGGAGGCAGGCACTAATATTGGGTTGAGTAGGTGCGGGAACTAAGGTGGGGTTGAGGGGGAACTTAGGAAGTTGAGTGGGGCCAGGAACTGAGATGGTGTTAATTAGGGGTGGGAAATAAGGTGTGGTTAAGTGGAGGCAGGCACTAATATTGGGTTGAGTGGGTGTGGGAACTAAGGTGGTGTTAAGGGGTGAACTTATGGAGTTGAGTGGGGGCAGGAACTGAGATGGTGTTAATTAGGGACGGGATATAAGGTGTGGTTAAGTGGAGGCCGGCACTAATATTGGGTTAAGTGGGTGCGGAAACTAGTGTGGGGTTGAGGGGGAACTTTGGGAGTTGAGTGGGGGCAGGAACTGAGATGGTGTTAATTAGGGGAGGGAAATAAGGTGTGGTTAATTGGAGGCAGGCACTAATATTGGGTTGAATGGGTGCAGGAAATAAGGTGGGGCTAAGGGGAAACTGAGGGAGTTGAGTGGGGGCAGGAACTGAGATGGTGTTAATTAGGGGCGGGAAATAATTTGTGGGTAAGTGGAGACAGGTACTAATATTGGGTTGAGTGGGACCTGGAAATAAGGTGGGTTTAACAGGGAACTTAGGGAATTGAGTGGGGGCAGGAACTGAGATGGTGTTGATTAGGGACGGGAAATATGGTGTGGTTAAGTGAAGGCACGTACTAATATTGGGTTGAGTGGGAGCGGGAACTAAGGTGGGGTTAAGGGGGAACTTAGGGAGTTGATTGGAGGCAGGAACTGATATGGTGTTTATTAGGGTTGGGAAATAAGGTGTGGTTAAGTGGAGACAGGCATTAATAATGGGTTGAGTGGGAGCGGAAAATAAGGTGGGGTTGAGGGGGATCTTAGGGAGTTGAGTGGGGGCAGCAAATGAGATGGTGTTAATTAGGGGCCGGAAATGAGGTGTGGTTAAGTGGAGGCCGGCACTAATATTGGGTTGATTGGGTGCGGGCACTAAGGTAGGGTTAAGGGGGAAATTTTGGAGTTGAATGGGGACAGGAACTGAGATGGTTTTAATTAGGGGCAGGAAATGAGGTGTGGTTAAGTGGAGGCAGGCACTAATAATGGGTTGAGTTTGTGCGGGAACTAAGGTGGGGTTGAGGGAGAACTTATGGAATTGATTGGGGGCAGGAACTGAGATGGTGTTAATTCGGGGTGGGAAATAAGGTGTGATTAAGTGGAGGCAGGCACTAATATTGGGTTGAGTGGGTGTGGGAACTAAGGTTGGGTTGAGGGGGAACTTATGGAGTTGAGTTGGGGCAGGAACTGAGATGGTGTTAATTAGGGACCGGAAATAAGGTTTGGTTAAGTGGAGGCAGGCACTAATATTGGGTTGAGTGGGTGCGGAAACTAGGGTGGGATTAAGGGGGAACTTAGGGAGTTGAGTGGGGGCAGGAACTGAGACAGTTTTAATTAGGGGAGGGAAATAAGGTGTGGATAAGTGGAGGAAAGCACTAATATTGGGTTGAATGAGTGCGGGAACTAAGGTGGGGTTAAGGGGGAATTTAGGGAGTTTAGTGGGGGCAGGAACTGAGATGGAGTTAATTAGGGTCGGGAAATAAGATGTGGTTAAGTGGAGACAGGTACTAATATTGGGTTGAGTGGGAGCGGGGAAATAAGGTGAGTTTAACAGGGAACTTAGGGAATTGAGTGGGGGCAGGAACTGAGATGGTGTTGATTAAGGACGTGAAATATGATGTGGTTAAGTGGAGGCACGTACTAATATTGGGTTGAGTGGGAGCGGGAACTAAGGTGGGGTTAAGGGGGAACTTAGGGAGTTGAGTGGTGGTAGCAAATGAGAGGGTGTTAATTAGGGGCCGGAAATGAGGTGTGGTTAAGTGGAGGCCGGCACTAATATTGGGTTGAGTGGGTGCGGGAATTAAGGTAGGGTTAAGGGGAAAATTATGGAGTTGAATGGGGACAGGAACTGAGATGGTGTTGATTAGGGACGGGAAATGAGGTGTGTTTAAGTGGAGGCAGGAACTAATATTGGGTTGAGTGGGTGCGAGAACTAAGCTAGGGTTAAGGGGGAACTTGTTGAGTTGAATGGGGGCAGGAGCTCAGATGGTGTCAATTATGGGCGGGAAATTATTTGTTGTTAAGTGGAGGCAAGCACTAATAATGGGTTGAGTTTGTGATGGAACTAAGGTGGGGTTAAGGGGGAACTTAGTGAGTTGAGTGGGGGCTAAAACTGAGATGTTGTTAATTACGGGCGGGAAATAAGGTGTGGTTAAGTGGAGACAGGCACTAATATTGGGTTGAGTGGGAGCGGGAACTTAGGTGGGGTTAAGGGGGAATTTAGGTAGTTGAGTGGGAGCAGGAACTGAGATGGTGTTAATTAGGGGCGGGAAATAAGGTGTGGTTAAGGGGACGCACGCACTAATATTGGGTTGAGTGGCTGCGGGAAATAATGTGGTGTTGAGAAGGAACTTATGGAGTTGAGTGGGGGCAGGAACTGAGATGGTGTTAATTAGGGGCAGGAAATAAGGTGTGGTTAAGTGGACACATGCACTAATATTGGGATGAGTGGCTGCGGGAACTAATGTGGTGTTGAGAGGGAACTTATTGAGTTGAGTGAGGGCAAGAACTGAGATGGTGTTAATTAGGGGAGGGAATTAAGGTGTGGTTAAGTGGAGATAGGCACTAATATTGGGTTGATTGGGTGCGGGAACTAAGTTGGGGTTAAGCAGGAACTTATGGAGTTTAGTGGGGGCAGGAACTGAGAGTGTTAATTAGGGGCGGGAAATAAGGTGAGGTTAAGTGGAGGCAGGCACTAATATTGAGTTGAGTGGGTGCAGGAACTAAGGTGATGTTAAAGGGGAACTTAGGGAGTTGAGTGGGGGCATTAACTGAGATGGTGTTAATTAAGGGCGGGAAATAAGGTGTGGTTAAGTGGAGAGAGGCAGGGTTAATATTGGGTTGAGCGGTTGTGGGAACTAAGGTGGGGTTAAGGGGGAACTTATGGAGCTAAGTTGGGGCAGGAACTGTGATCGTGTTAATTAGGGGTGGGAAATAATTTGTGGGTAAGTGAAGGCAGGCACTAATGTTGGGTTGAGTGGGTGCGGGAACTTAGGTGGGGTTAAGGGGGAACTTATGGAGTTGGGTGGGAGCAGGAACTAAGATGGTGTTAAGTAGCTGGAAATAAGTTGTTGTTAAGTGGAGGCAGGCACTAATATTGGGTTGAGTGGGTGCGGGAACTGAGATAAAGTTAAGGGGGAACTTATGAAGTTGAGTGAGGGCAGTAAGTGAGATGGTGTTAATTAGGGGCGGGAAATAAGTTGCGTTTAAGAGGAGGCAGGCACTAATATTGGCTTGATTGGGAGCAGGAACTGAGGTGGGGTTAAGGGAGAACGTAGGGAGTTAAGTGGGGGCAGGAACTGAGATGGTGTTTATTAGGGGTGGGAAATAAGGTGAGGTTAAGTGGAGGCAGGTGCTAATATTGGGTTGAGTGGGTGCGGGAACTAAGGTGGGGTTAAGAGAGAACTTATGGAGTTGAGTGGAGGCAGAAACTGAGATGATGTTAATTAGGGTCGGGAAAGAAGGTATGGTTAAGTGGAGACAGGCACTAATATTGGGTTGAGTGGGAACAGAAACTAAGGTTGGGTTAATGGGGAACTTAGGGAGTTGAGTGGGGGCAGTAACTGAGAAGATGTTAATTACGGGCGGGAAATAAGGTGTGGTTAAGTGGAGTCCGGCACTAACATTGGGTTGAGTGGGAGCAGGAACTAAGGTGTGGTTAAGGGGGAACTTAGGGAGTTGAGTGGGGGCAGAAACTGTGATAGTGTTAATTAGGGGCGGGAAATATGGTGTGGTTAAGTGGAGGCAGGCCCTAATATTGGGTTTAGTGGCAGCGGGAACTAAGGTGGGGTTAAGGGGGAACTTATGGAGGTGAGTGGGGGCAGGAACTGAGATGGTGTTAATTAGGGGCGGGAAATAAGATGTGGTTAAATGGAGACAGGCACTAATATTGGGTTAAGTGGGAGCGGGAACTAAGGTGGGGTTAAGGGGGAACTTATGGATTTGAGTGGGGCAAGGAACTGAGATGGTGTTAATTAGGGGTGTTAAATAAGGTGTGGTTAAGTTGAGACAGGCACTAATATTGGGATGACTGGGAGCAGGAACTAAGGTAGGGTTAAGGGGGAACGTAGGGAGTTGAGTGGGGGCAGGAACTAAGATGGTGTTAATTAGGGGCGGTAAATAAGGTGTGGTTAAGAGGAGGCAGGCGCTAATATTGGGTTGAGTGGTTGCGGGAACTAAGGTGTGGTTAAGGGGAACTTATGGAGTTGAATGGGGGCAGGAACTGAGTTGGTGTTAATTAGGGGAGGGAAATAAGGTGTGGTTAAGTGGAGGCGGGCAATAATATTAGGCTGAGTGGGCGCGGGAATGAAGGTGGGGTTAAGTGGGAACTTATGGGGTTGAGTGGGGACAGGAACTGAGATGGTGTTAATTAGAGGCGGGAAATAAGGTGTGGTTAAGTGGAGGCAGGCACTAATATTGGGTTGAGTGGGTGTGGGAACTAAGGTGGGGTTAAGGGGGAACTTATGGACTGGAGTGGGGGCAGGAACTGAGATGGTGTTAATTAGGGAAGTGAAATAAGGTGTTGTTAATTGGAGAAAGGTACTAATATTGGGTTGAGTGGGAGTGGGAACTAAGGTGGGGTTAAGGGGGAACTTAGGGAGTTGAGTGGGGGCAGGAACTGAGATGGTGTTAATTAGGGGTAGGAAATAAGGTGTGGTTAAGTGGACACATGCAATAATATTGGGTTGAGTGGCTGCGGGAACTAATGTGGTGTTGAGAGGGAACTTATGGAGTTGAGTGAGGGCAGGAACTGAGATGGTGTTAATTAGGGGTGGGAAATAAGGTGTGGTTAAGTGGAGAGAGGCTCTAATATTGGGTTGAGTGGGAGCAGGAGCTAAGGTGGGGTTAAGGGGGAACGTAGGGAGTTGAGTCAGGGCAGGAAATAAGGTGTGGTTAAGTGGAGGCAGTCCCTAATATTGGGTTGAGTGGGTGTGGGAACTGAGGTGGAGTTAAGGGGGAACTTATGGAGTTGAGTGGGGACAGGAACTGAGGGAAATAAGTTGTTGTTAAGTGGAGTCATGGGTTGGGGTAGGACACTAAGGTGGATTGAGGGGAGAACTAGGATGGGGATGAGTAGGGGTGGGAACTAAGGTGTTGGTAGGTGGGGCGGTAACTAAGATGGGGTGTACTGGAGGCGGGAACTAAGATAGTGTTAAGTGGGGATGGAAACTAAGGTGGGGTTGAGGGGGGAACTAAGATAGAGTTGAGTTGGGGGAGCTAAGGTGGGGTTGAGTGGGAGAAATTAAGGTGGGATTGAGTTGGGGAAACTAAGGGGGGGGTGTTTGAGTGGGGGAAACTAAAGGGGGTTGAGTGGGGAAAACTAAGGTGGGGTTGATTGGGGGAAATTAAGGTGGGGTTGAGTGGGGGAAACTAAGGGAAGTTGAGTTGGGGAAACTAAGGTGGGGTTGAGTGGGGGAAATTAAGGCGGGATTTAGTGGGGGAAACTAACGCAGAATTGACTGGGGGAAACTAAGGGGGGTTGAGAGGGGAAACTAAGGTGGGGTTGAGTGGGGGAAATTAAGGCGGGATTGAGTGGGAGAAACTAAATGGGGTTGAGTGAGGGAAACTATGGGGGGTTGAGTTGGGGAAACTAAGGTGGGATTGAGTGGGGGAAACTAAGGGGTGTTGAGTCGGGGAAATTAAGGGGTGGTGAGTGGGGGAAACTAAGGGGGTTTGAGTAGGGGAAAACCTAGGGGGGTTGAATGGGGGAAATTAAGGAGGGGTTGAGTGGGGGAAATTAAGGCAGGATTGAGTGGGGGAAACTAAGGGAGGTTGAGTGGGGTAAACTAAAGGGGGTTGAGTGGGGCAAACTAAGGTGGTGTTGAGTGGGGTGAAATTAAGACGGGATTAAGTGGGGGACACTAAGGGGCGTTGAGTGGGGGAAACTAAGGGTGGTTTAGTGGGGGAAACTAAGGTGGGGTTGAGTGGGGGAAATTGAGGCAGAATTTGGTGGGGAAAACTAAGTCGGAATTGAGTGGGGAAAACTAAGGGGGGTTGGGTGGGGGAAACTAAGGCGGGTTGAGTTGGGGAAACTAAGGTGGGATTGAGAGATTGAAATTAAGGCGAGATTGAGTTGGGTAAAACTAAGGCGAGTTGAGTGGGGGAAACTAAGGTTGGTTGAGTGGGGGAAACTAAGGTGGGATATTGTATGGGAAATTAAGGTAGGATTGAGTGGGAGAAACTAAGGCGGGTTGAGTTGGGGAAACTAAGGTGGGATTGAGTGGGGGAAATTAAGACGAGATTGAGTGGGGTAAAACTAAGGCTGGTTGAGTGGGGGAAACTAAGGTTGGTTGAGTGGGGGAAACTAAGGTGGGGTTGAGTGGGGGAACTTAAGGCAGAATTGGGTGGGGGAAACTAAGGCGGAATTGAGTGTGCAAAAATAAGGGGGGTTGAGTGGGGGAAACTAAGGTGGGTTGAGTGGGGGAAACTAATGTGGGGGTATAGTATGGGAAATTAAGGCGGGTTTGAGTGGGGGAAACTAAGGTGGGTTGAGTTGGGGAAACTAAGGTGGGATTGAGTGGGGGAAATTAAGGCGAGATTGAGTGGGGTAAAACTAAGGCGGGTTGAGTGGGGGAACCTACGGTGGGGTTGAGTGGGGGAAATTAAGGCGGGATTGAGTGGGAGAAACTAAAGGGGGTTGAGTGAGGGGAACCAAGGGGGGTTGAGTTGGGGAAACTAAGATGGGGTTGAGTGGGGGAAATAAAGGCAGGATTGAGTTTGGGAAACTAAGGCGGGTTGAGTGGGGGAAACTAAGGTGGGGTTGAGTAGAGGAAATTAAGGTGGGGTTGAGTAGGGGAATCTAAGGTGAGGTTGAGTGGACGAACTAAGGTTGGTTGAGTAAGGGGTCTACGGTGGAGTTGAGTAAGTAGAATTAAGGTGTGGTTGAGGGGGGGGGGAACTAAGGTGGGGTTGAGTGAGGGAAACTAAGGTGGGGTTAAGTAGGGGGGAAAACATGTATCATGAAGGGTTTAACTAAATTTCGATTTTCAGCAAGAAAAACTTGCTTGATTCTATCGTAAATTAATCATTACGGAGATATATCCTAAAGAATATTGTTATCCCTACTTCAGTTGGGATTTTGATTTTTGCAAAGTATTGTGGGTAAAAAGGTCTGATTATAATTTTTTCTTTCCATTTTTTTTCGAGCGGAATTTCTAGCAAAGGAAAATGCTGAAACTTGATTGTCTCTTTTGATTCAAGACTTCAATTAACTTCATCATCATCATGATCTCCTCCAACGCCTATTAACGCAACAGGCCTCGGTTAGATTTTGCCAGTCGTCTCTTTCTTGAGCTTTTAATACAATACTTATCAATTCATCATCTCTGACTTCATGCTTCTTAGTCCACAGCCATGCAGGAATGGGTCTTCCAGTACAAGCTATGGCCACCAAACTAGTCTCAACACAAGGACAGTTTTGGATACAGTCGAAGAATGGAACGTTTGAATTTAGTTGATCTAAAAACTTCACGACTAAGTGGACAGTTAATAGCGACATTCAAATTCATAAAGGAATAACAAAAGCAGACTGCAGCAACCTCTGCTATCTTAGCATAAATCATTTCAGAGGTAACGGATATAAGCAAGAATTGAAAAGATACAACACCTCTCAATGTGGTAATTTCTTTACATATAAAATGGCAAATACATGGAACAGACTTCCAGCGGATGCTGTAAACAGTATCACGGTAAACGAGTCTAAGAATAAGTTGAACAAGATTATAAAAACTCTAAACGTTTATACTAATTTGCTGTGCACAAGAACAAATAAAATCTGCCAGGATGGATTAAAAAGTCTTTGAGACATCAAAATTACTTGTAACTCTCTCTCTCTCTCTCTCTCTCTCTCTCTCTCTCTCTCTCTCTCTCTGTTTTTCCCCTTCTAAATACTTCGTTACCTGAGGTTGACCAGTAACTAAGAAATATAATTTTCATATCTAAACTTTGCGCGAAGAACCAGAATTACTTTTCCTTCTTTAACGATTACTAAATCTTTCCAAACTATCACCTTTTAAGGGTTGCCTCCACGATCAGAGGGTGAATTTTCCGAATTGTTTTTT
>NC_090736.1:23760776-23770776 GCF_036898095.1 Palaemon carinicauda | reverse complement strand
TTTTCAGTAATAATAATAATAATAATAATGATAATAATATTAATAATAATATTGTTATGGCTAACGGTATGTCTGATCATTTTTTGGTGGAAGGAAAATTAGTTGTAGCAAAAGAGTGGGGGAATAGAGTAGGTAGATGTAAAAGGGAGCTAGTGAGGGTTGATGAGCTAATAAAACCGGGGGTAAAAAGTAAATATCAGGAAAGGTTGAAAATGGCATATGACGAGGTGAGAGTAAGAGAAACTGGTAATTTAGAGGAGGAGTGGAAGTTAGCAAAAGAAAATTTTGTTGGGATTGCAAGTGATGTATGTGGCAAGAAGGTTGTTGGAGGAAGCATGAGGAAGGGCAGTGAATGGTGGAATGAAGGAGTGAAGATAAAAGTGGAAGAGAAAAAGAGGGCTTTTGAAGAATGGCTGCAGAGTAATAGTATAGAGAAGTATGAAAAATATAGAGAGAAAAATGTGGAAGTAAAGCGCAAGGTACGTGAGGCAAAGAGGGCAGCTGACCTGAAGTGGGGTCAGGGATTGGGTCAGTCATATGAAGAGAATAAGAAGAAGTTTTGGAAAGAAGTGAAGAGAGTACGGAAGGGTGGCGCAAGAATTGAAGAGACAGTGAAAGATGGAAATGGAAGGTTGTTAAAAGGAGAGGAGGCAAGGAAAAGGTGGGCGGAATATTTTGAAAGTCTGCTGAATGTTGAGGATAATAGGGAGGCAGATATAATTGCTGTTCCAGGTGTTGAGGTGCCAGTGATGGGAGATGAGAATGAGAGAGAGATTACAATAGAGGAAGTGAGGAGAGCACTAGATGAAACGAGAGTAGGAAAAGCATCTGGTATGGATGGTGTGAAAGCTGAGATGTTGAAGGAAGGGGGTGTGACTGTACTTGAATGGTTGGTGAGATTGTTTAATATGTGTTTTGTGTTGTCAATGGTACCAGTAGATTGGGTTTGTGCATGTATTGTACTACTATATAAGGGTAAGGGAGATGTGCAGGAGTGTTGTAATTCAAGGGGTATTAGTTTGTTGAGTGTAGTTGGAAAAGTGTATGGTAGAGTAATGATTAATAGGATTAAGGATAAAACAGAGAATGCAATCTTGGAAGTACAGGGTGGTTTTAGAAGAGGTAGGGGTTCTATAAATCAGATATTTATAGTTAGGCAGATATGCGAGAAATATTTAGCAAAAGGTAAGGAGGTGTATGTTGCGTTTATGGATCTGGAGAAAGCGTATGATAGAGTTGATAGGGAAGCAATGTGGAATGTGATGAGTTTATATGGAGTTGGTGGAAGGTTGTTGCAAGCAGTGAAAAGTTTCTACAAAGGTAGTAAAGCATGTGTTAGAATAGGAAATGAAGTGAGTGATTGGTTTCCGGTGAGAGTGGGGCTGAGACAGGGATGTGTGATGTCGCCGTGGTTGTTTAACTTGTATGTTGATGGAGTGGTGAGAGAGGTGAATGCTCGAGTGCTTGGACGAGGATTAAAACTGGTAGGCGAGAATGACCATGCATGGGAGGTAAATCAGTTGTTGTTTGCGGATGATGCTGTACTGGTAGCAGACACAGAAGTGAAGCTTGACCGACTAGTGACAGAATTTGGAAGGGTGTGTGAGAGAAGGAAGTTGAGAGTTAATGTGGGTAAGAGTAAGGTTATGAAATGTACGAGAAGGGAAGGTGGTGCAAGGTTGAATGTCATGTTCAATGGAGAGTTACTTGAGGAGGTGGATCAGTTTAAGTACTTGGGGTCTGTTGTTGCAGCAAATGGTGGAGTGGAAGTAGATGTATGTCAGAGAGTGAATGAAGGTTGCAAAGTGTTGGGGGCAGTTAAGGGAGTAGTAAAAGATAGAGGGTTGGGTATGAATGTAAAGAGAGTTCTATATGAGAAAGTGATTGTACCAAATGTGATGTATGGATCGGAGTTGTGGGGAATGAAAGTGATGGAGAGACAGAAATTGAATGTGTTTGAGATGAAGTGTTTAAGGAGTATGGCTGGTGTATCTCGAGTAGATAGGGTTAGGAACGAAGTGGTGAGGGAGAGAACGGGTGTAAGAAATGAGTTAGCGGCTAGAGTGGATATGAATGTATTGAGGTGGTTTGGCCATGTTGAGAGAATGGAAAATGGTTGTCTGCTAAAGAAGGTGATGAATTCAAGAGTTGATGGGAGAAGTACAAGAGGAAGGCCAAGGTTTGGGTGGATGGATGGTGTGAAGAAAGCTCTGGGTGATAGGAGGATAGATGTGAGAGAGGCAAGAGAGCGTGCTAGAAATAGGAATGAATGGCGAGCGATTGTGACGCAGTTCCGGTAGGCCCTGCTGTTTCCTTCGGTGCCTTAGATGACCGCGGAGGTAGCAGCAGTAGGGGATTCAGCATTATGAAGCTTCATCTGTGGTGGATAATGTGGGAGGTTGGGCTGTGGCACCCTAGCAGTACCAGCTGAACTCGGTTGAGTCCCTGGTTAGGCTGAAGGAACGTAGAGAGTAGAGGTCCCCTTTTTGTTTTGTTTCTTTGTTGATGTCGGCTACCCCCCAAAATTGGGGGAAGTGCCTTTGGTATATAGATATATATATATATATATATATATATATATATATATATATATATATATATATATATATATATATATATATATATGTATATATATATATATATTTATATATATAAATATATATATATATATATATATATATATATATATATATATATATATATATATATATATATATATATATATATATATATATATACATATATATATATATATATATATATATATATATATATATATATATATATATATATATATATATATATATATATATATATATATTATTATCATCATCAACATTGGTATTGTTGTTTATGAAGACATAAATTTTGGTGGAAAAAGTCACAATACTAAAAAACAGAAGTTAAATATCCATTAACATGAAAGAGATTTCAGAAAAAAGAAGAAAAAATATTAGTCTAATATTATCAAATACTGGTAAATACAACTGATTATACAAAATTAAAATCAAACATAAAGATTTCTATAAAGTTATTCGATTTATTTTATATAGAACTATACGTCGATGCTCTCTGAACCATTACTCTTCTCACTGAATTGTGAGATTTTTGATTAGCTTTGTACTTCGCGGGACTAACAATAATGCACTCCATTCTACATTGATCGCAGAAGATAATTCTAGATTGAACTGGGACTTGTTTACACAAACAGCCATTAAGAGTTATAAGTATCCATGTCAATAAAAGATTTAGCACTCTATAATACACTAGCGCATGCAACCCGTCAAAAATGACGTCTAAATATTTACATATATACGAACACAGATTCAATTCTTCCGCCCTCTCCCCCTTTCTTAAGTATCACAGGGCAGTTTGGGCAATTTGTGGAATATTTTCGTTTCCGAGTGGTTACCGCTCATCGTGACAAGATATATATATATATATATATATATATATATATATATATATATATATATATATATATATATATATATATATATATATATATATATATATATATATATATATATATATATATATATATATATATATATATATATATATATATATATATATATATATATATACACACATGTTTTTTCAAAAAGGCCCATAAAAGAAACACAGGAAATATGAATAAATCACACTATATTTCGGTCAATAAACATCGACCCTCTTCAGGATGTAAGGTAAAAGTGAGAATTACAGTGGAGAGTGACGGTTTATATATGAAAGCAAAAGGGTGTGTTCAATTGTTCTATAGTTGTTATAATTGCTGGAAGGATTAGCCAAATTTAATTACATATATATACATATATATATATATATATATATATATATATATATATATATATATATATATATATATATATATATATATATATATATATATATATATATCTATATATATATATATATATATATATATATATATATATATATATTATATAGGTGAGATTTCATCATTCAATTCTATTTATACATTAAGTAAAGATAACTTTATCTAAAAAGTTTTCAAAAAACTTAATTGATTTTTCTGATACCCTCCTATCCAGCTTGTTTAAGTTATCCTTTGTAAATAAGCATCCTGATTAAAAGAATATCATTTGAAATTAACTTTTTAAAGTGGACCTAAGAATAACTTGGCACTAAAGGACCAGTTTTAACGTATATTGATTACCAAAATTCCTTAAACTTTCTCAATAAACCCCCTTTTCTATGTCCAATATAAAAAGAAACAGTCTGAATGTGATAATCATATGTACATTTGAAACCTAGCCCTCAGAAGTATATTGGGAGTTAAATGGCAGGACGGGATTAAAAATGAAAGTATAATAGAGATTACACGAGTGCCATATGTGGATGAGATCATGATTAGGGGTAAATGGAGATGGTTTGGGTATGCTCTTCCAACTCCCCAAGAGAGATTAGTTCACCAAACGTTCAGCTGGGCTCCACAAGGCACTAGAAGAGTTGGAAGACCCAGGCCTACATGGCTGAGGACTATTAAGCGCGAAGTAGGAGATGATATATGGAGAAGTATTGAATTAAAAGCTCAAGATAGAGACGACTGGCGAAATCTAACCGAGGCCCTTGGTGTCAATAGGCGTAGGAGGAGATAATGATGACATTTGAAATAAAAAACCACACACAATATTTTAAATGAATTGTATATATTGTAGTTAAGGAGACATTGCTATTGCAAACATCTGGTCATTGAGGAGCCAATATCCTTGACCTACTTGTAATCATACTTTGAGTTTTGTTAAAGTTTAACTTAATTATCATCATTATTGTTGTTGTTGTTGTTCAGCTACAACCCGAGTTGGAAAAGCAGGATGCTATAAGCCCAAGGGAAAGTAGCCCAGTGAGGAAAGGAAATAAGGAAATAAATAAACTACGAAAAAGTAATTAACAATTGAATAAAATATTTTAAGAACAGTAACCAAATTAAAATAAATCTTTCATGTACCATAATTTTCGTCAAGCACTAATTTTCAGTTAGATATCTGTTAAGGTATTCAACAACTATAAGTCTATATTCAAAAGGATATCTGGAAGAAAAGGGTTGACGAAAGAACTTTTAGCTAGATCTATATTAATGAATTCAACAACTATAAGTCTATATTCAGGAGGATATTTGGAAGGTAGGGGTTGACGATTACCAGGAACCAAACACAACTGGTTGCCTGTTGAAGGCTATGGCTAGAATTCCCCTCATGTTAAAGAAATCCTTAACATGCAAAAGATCCATACCTAATTTTTATCTTAAGGAAGCGATTAAGGCAAATAAATGAATAGCAAGGTTGTCTTGGCGACCCCACAGGGCTTTGCAAATTAGTTTCCAAGATGCTACTTACATGGTCAATGTAAATGCGAGAGAGAGAGAGAGAGAGAGAGAGAGAGAGAGAGAGAGAGAGAGAGAGAGAGAGAGAGAGAGAGAGAGAGAGAGATCAATAGCTTCAGAAGTGGTATTTGTTGGATAGCATACTATTATCAGCCTGTTCTGCTAAAATACCCATTACTCTTAAAACCCATTACTCTTATTAATCCGCAAGCAAGATTTGATGTGTAGGAAACCTTAGTTTTCATTACTATCTGAATTTCAAATCTTGTTGGAAACAAGGGAGGCATAAGAAATGTAGTACAATGGGAAAACGGTTGGATACACCACCTTGAAAATTTAATCATCATTATAATTATTATTATTATCATTATTATTATTATTATTATTAGCTAGGCTAACCCTAGTTGGAAAAGCAAGATGCTATAAGCCCGAGGGCTCCAGCAAATTAAAATAGCCCAGAGAGGTAAGGAAACGAGGAAATAAATAAACTACAAGAGAAGTATAAACAATCAAAATAGAATATTTCAAGAACAGTAACAAAATTAATTCAAAACCTCCACATAAGAAAAATAATAATAAATAAAAACGCAGACTGTGGAAGGTCATGGTATAGAGGCTATGGCACTACCCAAGACTGGAGAACAATGTTTTAATTTTGGAGTTTTCTTCTAGAAGAGCTGCTTACCATAGCTAAAGAGTCTCTTCTATCCTTACTTAGAGCAAAGTATCCACTGAACAATTACATTGCAGTAGTTAACTCCTTGAGCGACGAAGAATTGTTTGGTAATCTCAGTGTCGTAAGGTGAATGAGGACAGAGGAGAATGTGGTAAGAATAGCCCAGACTATTCCGTGCATGTGTAGGCAAACACAAAAAAAAAAAGCCGTAACGTGAGAGAGGGATCCAATGTAGCACTGCCTGGCCAGTCAAAGCACCCAATAACTCTCTAGCGTTTGTATCTCAACGGGTGTCTGGTGCCTTGGCCAACCTACTACCTACTATTGATATGACATAAGCAAATTGATTTTACTCCTGTTAAGAATCTGCTATAATGATTTTGAAAGCAAATATAATCACTGGTAAAAACCATTCGTCTGCATTCTTGTTCTACAAAAGGAAGCATTCTTCCTATTTGTCTTTGTGTCCATTTTCTAATGTTGGCGTGTAGTTTTTGGGACATAGTTTCATGTACTGGTTTATTTACATTGACTGCCGACATCTGTCACCAAGGTATTATTAAAAACCTTTTGTTCCAACTCGTCCTCCATGTACTTTGATAATTCGTTCATCGATTCCCACTCGTGACCTTTATTTCTTATTTAGGTCAACGAGGAATTGTGGTGGACTTTTTCGGAGAGAAATCCATAACTAATCCTGAGTCTCCTTCTATTCAGGTCGCTTTTATCCAGGTGTGTTTGTCAACAGAGAAAATAAAAATATTCTTAGGATATTATGCAAAGAGTTTGAAGATATTTAGAAATATAATTTAGGTCAGACTTTTACACGGATTGAACCATCTGATGAAACATGGTAATCATTAACTTGCTTTAAGTACGTATAACGTAACGTTAGGCCAAGTAAAGACACAGGCAAGCTTTTAATATACTGTATACGTGCATATATAGTACATACATTGATGCATGCTTATACTCGTATGTATACATGCCCTATTATATACACGGGTATATATATATATATATATATATATATATATATATATATATATATATATATATATATATACACACATATATATATACATATATATATATATATATATATATATATATATATATATATACATATGGTACATGTGTGTATATATAGATATGACTTTGTGTTTTTGTGTATGTGAGTGTATATGCATATATACTGTACACATATATATATATATATATATATATATATATATATATATATATATATATATATATATATATATATATTTATACATGTATATATATATATGTATATATATATATATATATATATATATCTATATATATATATAGGAGAAGGCTTTAGGTATAATACATAATTTCTTATCATGGTTAAGGATAAAACCCAATAGCATTTTGGTTCACATTATTACCCACTATGTGATCAACAACGGATCATCTCTGTAGTTTAAAGGGTTTCCTGATATCCACATCAGCCCTCTTACAGCTTTCCATATCTTATCAATATGGCGGTCTATCTCACTGCAATGGCTCGTGCTGGCATTGACACAGGCAATTTTAATGTCTAACCCAACCACTACCTAAAACCACGAACAGTATGTCATGTGTATAATATGCAATAAAGAGTGGCCACCCGTTCTCATCATCTACTACTACTACTACTACTACTACTATTATTATTATTATTATTATTATTATTATTATTATTATTATTATTATTATTAACATCACCAAAGCTATAACCCTAGTTACAAAGGAGGATAGCGTCCTTGCGAGGTGAATGCCAGACTGGGGTTCGAGTTTTGTCTGAACTCGTGATTTCCTTTGGTAGTTGAAACCTCACCATTCTTGTGAGCTAAGGATGGGAGGTTCGGAGGAGCCTATAGGTCTATCTGCTGAGTCATCAGCAGCCATTGCATGACCCTCCTTGGTTCTAGCTTGGGTGGAGAGGGGGTTTGGGCGCTGATCATATGTAATATAGTCAGTCTCTAGGGCACTGTCCTGCTTGCCTCAACCATCCATGAGTGGCTTTTGAAAGCAAGATGCTATAAGCCCAAGGGCTCCAACAGGGAAAAATATCTCAGTGAAGAATGGAAACAAGGAAATAAAACTAACTCTGGATTAGTTTTCTTCACATATCAGCATACATAAATGTAAGAACTTATATATATAACTGTTGACTGTTATCCGAGTTTCATTTTTTTCTTTAGTTTTTACTGTTTTGCATGAATTCTTTTAATTATTCATGGCAATATAAACAGCTAACCAAAATACCAAGGCTAAAGGAATGATTTTTTATCTTCAGATACTTTTTTGTTTTTCTTTTGGACTTGCTAAATCATTAATACTACAGCAAAATGAAGTCAAATGCAATAAAGATAAGCAAATTTGAGTTAGAAAACGCTTAGCAGATACAAAAATGCTATTTCCCTCTATGGCCTTCCGTGGTATATCTTGAAAGAATCGAAATCAATTGCCCCTAGCAAAAAGACGTAGCCAATAACCAGTAAAAGACCACCACTCATTTCCATTACCGATTATCATAAACCTCTCCCCTTAGCGGATAGAAAAGCAAAACCCTCTGGTATTAAGTAACAAATACCCCCCCCCCCCCCCCCGTCACCACCAAACGTAATGTCTTTTCCCCTCCCACCTAATCTCTGTATCACTCGTTCTTATGAAGTGCCAGGGAAGGGGAATGGACGGAAAGAGTGCAGGGGATTACCCTGCAATGAAGGGATTTATCTGCTGTCCGGAGTTTTGTATGGCATCTAAGAAGTTTGCTCGGGACGACCCAAGAGATGAAGGATATTAGCTCGCTGCAAGAGTCTTTGTGCTCAGTATAAATAATACTTCAGAGAAAAATATACTCGTGGAGAGTAAAGAGGTATATACACAATCATATTCAGTTAAACTGATTAGTTTCTATTTATTTATCTATATATCTATACATGCACAATGCATATATACACATATACATATTTAATTTATAGATATATAAATATAATTTATATATATTCATATATATATATATATATATATATATATATATATATATATATATATATATACATATATATATATATATATATATATATATATATATATATATATATATATACATATATGTGTGTGTATATATATATATATATACTGTAAGTGGAGAGAGATAAACACAAACACCCATATATATATATATATATATATATATATATATATATATATTTATATATATATATATATATATATATATATATATATATATATATATAGGTAAAGAGAGATAAACACAGACACCCACACACACACACACACACATATATATATATATATATATATATATATATATATATATATATATATATATATATATATATATACATACATATATTTACACAAAAACTTACATTCTTCGTAATAATAACGAGTTTCGTTAAGTCAAATGTTTAGTAAAACTAAAAACCAGATATTTACTTGGAAAGATCAAAGATTTTTTTCTTACAATCTAGGCTATAACCCTAGTTGGAAAAGCATGATGCCATAACTTAGCCCAAGGGTTCCAACAGGGAAAAAAAGCCAAGTGAGGAAAGGCAAACTAGGAAATAAACTACAAGAGAAGATTAAACAATCAAAATAAAATCTCATTACCAGTTAACTACTTAATTTTTGCGTTTTTCTATCTTTGCACATTACTTGTAACAGTATTTTACTAAGATGTCATAATTCAATACTTCCCAGTAGCCGAGTTTGAAAATTTCTTTACTGCTAAACTACATACCAGATAAACTGTGGGGATAAGCGATGTATAATGGAGACTTGTTATATCTTCCTAAGCTCTCAGAATTATTGTTGTAGTATCGATGTATTTATTAGTTTCTCAAGTGACATTCATTTCTGTATGTAATTATATTACTCATTCCTTTTACATTTAAATCATTGTCTTGGGTTATATAATATTGTCACATATGAAGACC
>NC_090736.1:23743276-23753276 GCF_036898095.1 Palaemon carinicauda | reverse complement strand
ACTTCTCGAGACTTGAGAAGTACGATAGAATTATTAAATGAAGTGAGAAGGGTAATATCGATTCTTAAATATTTTTCTTAGAAGATAACGAATTACAAATATTTATAAACTGTTATTGTGATAAGAAATTTGAATGGGAGTATTCTGGTTAAAGATATTTCTTGTTTTGGGGTGTTTAATAGGAAATATTTGATATCAAAAACAGTTTCAATACATGATTGTTTGGTTTTCTAAGCCTTAGGACTAGATAAAAAAAATATTAGTTGTTGGTGTAAAATAATGTGTGTACGTGTGTATATATACATATATAATGTATGTATATATGAGTGTGTGTGCATGTATGTATGCATATGCATAAAAAATAAGAATACGACGTTTAAATGCAAACCTACCCACATGGAAAATGTAAAGTTAACCTTTCAAAAAAATTCCATTGAAACTGTTATAACACCCGAAACAGGTCAGATTAATAACTAGTTTCATTTCCTTACACACACACACACACATACACACACACACACACACACACACACATATATATATATATATATATATATATATATATATATATATATATATATATGCGTAAAAATCACAGGGAAACGTGATGCTGAGATGCAGAAGAACCACAGGGAAAATGAATTGGTCAGGTGCAAAGAAATTGGTTCATTCAAATAACTTAGTGGAAAGAAACATCATAGAGTCCAGTTTCATAAAAGAAACCTTTGAAAACAACTTGAATATTGGTCATAGAATGTATAAACTCGACGCCTTTATATGTAAAGAGATTTGTAAGCTATATAAAAAAACATTAACCACTTAATGTAGAATTGAATGTATTGTGAATAATTAACGTCGCTGTGAAATTAATATTTAGGCCGAAGCTACCATTCATTAAAGGATACAATTATTTTATATAGTATGCTTAAGTATATTGGCACTATATAGTGTTATGCTAGATATAATTATTGATTTATACATGATTATATGTTTATGATATTAATGTTGTATGTATATAAATGTATATATGCATATGTATGTATATATATATATATATATATATATATATATATATATATGTGTGTGTGTGTGTGTGTGTATATATATGTATGTGTGTATATATGTATATACTGTATGTATATATATATATATATATATATTTATGTATGTGTATGTTTTGCTTATGTATTTATATAGATAAAGCTTCCGTGTTTTCATATAAATAAACTGTACTGAAAGTAAAAAAAAAAACAAGAATTTACCTGCCACTAGAAATGACCCTTTTCGGCAGGTGTCTGATGAGCTTGGGGACTCCGCCCACTTAACACCTGACCCAAGCCCAGGTAGATGGTAAGGGAGTGTCATTGTTCTCTAAATCTCTATATGTATGTTCATACGTTTGCTTTCCCTATAAAATGTAAAGATACCTCTCTCAATAAATCAGTCCTCTGAAGAAGTATCACGAAACTAGTCAGGACTTAAGCGTATATTTCGTATTTTCATTTTCCCCGTGGTTCTTCTGCATATATATATATGTATATGTATATATATATATATATATATATATATATATATATATATATATATATATATATATATATATATATATATATACAAGTAGATAGATAGATAGATAGACAGATGTTTCCCCCAACCCCTTGGACTGCAATATTGATTTTTAGATTTTGCACAATGAGTGTATTAACCTTTCTAAAGGTACCATGACTTTCGAAAATGAGTAAACGTGTATTTTCCATGGTGGAGATTTCCATAAACTTAGTTTTCAGCATATCCCCTTGCTTATTGACGACACAAGCACCGGTCAGGTCGTCAATCAATTAATAGGAGACCGTCTTGGGGTGTCCTCGCCGTGCAAGTGTATTAATGTCATTTATACAGTAAGGATAATAAAAGCTACAATGCGTCATTTATGTCCGTAAGCATGGAACACACACACACACATGCATACATACATACATACTTACACACACATACACACACACATACACACACATACACACACACATACACACATATATATATATATATATATATATATATATATATATATATATATATATATATATATATATATATGCATGTATGTGTCCGTTTGTGTTTATAAATGCAATGATATATACCTATTTAATCTATAGACACAAAGGCACACATATAATGTATAGATCACCTTATGAATCAACTCCTAATGAATCTTATTCAATATTCACAGTTGACTTAAAACTATATAAACCAAATACTGAATTCTATAAAGTCCATTTTACTTCTAAAAACCCGACGGAGTTATCACAGAATATTCCTTTCTGACCTAAAAAGTTAATTCCTATCTTGGCTATATCTTTCTTATTCATTCAACAACATTTAATGTACTATATATATGGCGTAGCAAATGTGACATGAATTATGGCCATCAGGGACATTAAAGTTTTATTAAAGCTTATTAATTATTTCAAATTTAAAAAAGAATATTAGTTTATTTTTCCCAGTTCCAGAGCCATTTTCAAATAGTTTTTTTCTTATATAGCGTGAAAGAAAAAGCTGGAAGTCAGAGAGTCCTAATCTTGAGAGAGAGAGAGAGAGAGAGAGAGAGAGAGAGAGAGAGAGAGAGAGAGAGAGAGAATACAATTCATTTTCCTTTTGTATATATGCAACAGTTCAGATTCTTTGCAAGTTATTTGCAATGTAAATTTTGAAACAAAGATCAATAAATTCTCGGTATCAGATAAGTTTGGGCAATAATGCATAGCTCTTCAATAAGAATACATATGCTGCATTACTTTAAGAAATCAATAAGAAAAAAAATGTATGAAAAAAAGTCATTAGATGCAAGAACATTCTGATCTTAGAAATTCCTATCTATTTGCAAGTCTTCCTTTGAAAATTGATAGAAATTCTAGTCTAGGAAACGTGATTATATAAGACATTAATGCACACGAATGAATATATAGAAGTTTCAAAACTACTCGTGCAAGTGATAACTCTCTTTAATCTTGCATTTAATCAAGTGTAATCCCAGAAAGGACGAAGCTATATCTTTCTCTTTCTCATCGTGTCCATATATACTTATACTCATATATACTGTATTATATATATATATATATATATATATATATATATATATATATATATATATATATATATATATATATATATATATATATATACTACACATTTATGAATTAATGCATATTACATATACATACACATATATACACACATGTATATATATGCCAACCAATATTGCCTCACAGCTGTTTTTGCCTTTCAGTAAAGTTCTCTCTCTCTCTCTCTCTCTCTCTCTCTCTCTCTCTCTCTCTCTCTCTCTCTCTCTCTCTCTCTCTCAATATCAACTCCAATATCTCGCCTTTCATGGTTGACCCAATCAAGGAAGGAAAATGTGAGGTAATTATTATTTTTATGATTTGTGTTGGTACTTTTGCATTTATTTGTTTACAAAGTTATCTCTATTGTTATTTATTTATTTCATAATTTTCTGTTCCAAATTATGCGTGACGCTTGATTTACAAATCAATGTCCTTTTAATCTTATTTCATCTGAGAAAAATATTCATTAGTGAATAATAATAATAATAATAATAATAATAATAATAATAATAATAATAATAATAATAATAATAATAATATGATGTTGATTTTTGGAATAGAAGAAAGGAAATAAAAGGTCCCAAATTATGAACGCAAATGGATATCAAATCTGCTGACCTTTCGATGACCACTTCTAATGATATTATTTTTAGATAGATTCGATACTTGACAAGCCAATCATTAATTATGCATATTACCTCTGAGTGCATTTCTATATCTTTTGATAGGTCGAAACGATTTCATCATGAAGCGGGATTTAAGTTATTCCCTACCATTACTCTCTCTCTCTCTCTCTCTCTCTCTCTCTCTCTCTCTCTCTCTCTCTCTCTCTCTCTCTCTCTCTCTCTCTCTCTCTCTCTCTCGGGACAGCATATGACTGACTGAGTATAAATAGATTTCAATCAATATCTTTAAAACAAGGTATATAAAAATAAAGACGATAGAAAGCTTGGTTGACGTCAACAGCCTTTACTAACGAAGATACAGTGTATTTAAAAGATTTAAACAAACCAATTACTTAAAAATTTGCAGTAAGAAAACGGTTAAAATCCTGGAATAAATGTTGCCAGACATTCACCCTATCAAAAACGGATATATTGACGTTAAGGAATGATATTATGGTTACCAACTCGTAAAGGATAATAACAAAGAAGGGTAAAAATTCCGGTAGCCTGTACTTTACTGAAATACAGCTGAGAACAGTATATTTTTACGGAGAATGTCCGATTAGAATTCCGGGTTGTTAACAGTGAAGGCTGGCAAACGTAGTGCTAGTTACTAGGAGGATTAACTTTTATCTCCAGCCTGGTTTGAAAAGCGTAGGTATTGGATATTCTGATAAATTACTAATGTTACTAAAAGCTTATATGATTAATGAAATCAAAGTACCTAAAAACTAACTGAAGCATTAAACAGAGAATCTAACATACACATGCAAACACGCACGAAAGTATGAAGGTTGTAGGATTTTACCTTTCGAGTTTTGATCTACGTTAGTATATTTTAATATATTTTATATATTTATATATTCATATTTTTATATTTAATATATTTTGATACATTTTAGCTAAGAGGCCCAATTCATGTGAAATTTAGTTGAATTAGGCACTGATGTTAAAGTTACTCTAATGAAACTAAATTACAGTATAAAAAAATGGGTATATATTCGTGGCTAATAACAAAACACAATTAATTTTCCCTAGATGAGAACGTTTCGACATTTCAAATGTCATCATCAGTGCTACCTAAAGTGAAGATAAAACAAACAATACAATTTGAAATTGAAAATAACATAGCATAAGTCAAGAATTAATAAAAAATACCTACAAAATGAATAAAAAATCAGTTTCATGTGAAAATAAATACTGACGATGCTTCTTCCACTAAGGCCAAAATCTTTTGCTTGACATTTCCATCGATCCAAGCAAGCTGGAAGCATTCATTCATACAGGGAATTGTAAATCAATGACGTCAAGCATGAACAAAATATTGTATTTTCTTTCGTGTACTGTACCCTCTTTCAAGTTGGAACAGGCATTATTCCAACTGGAATTCCCGATTCCCATGCGACGTCTAACGTTGGTGAAATGGCGTTATTTATATCCTTACATCAATGTATTTGGATTGTTATTGAGTTTAGCTTTATTGTTAGAATTATACTAAATTTTACGTGTGTTCTTACGCTTGCTGCCTTTCGCAATGATAGTAAACAGTATGGAAATAATATTGTTCGATTTGTTTGATATGTCACTGGACATTAATGCACACCTGCACACGCACACTCACGGCGTACATACGACGTATAATATATATATATATATATATATATATATATATATATATATATATATATATATATATATATATATATATATATATATATATATATATATATATATATATATATATATATATATATATATATATATATATATATATATGTATATATATATATATATATATATATATATATATATATATATATATATATATATATATATATGTATTATATATAAATGAAAATATATATATATATATATATATATATATATATATATATATATATATTGTACCAACCGTGTGTCACACGATCGTACATAATTCATTTTGTGTATATATTATGCTTGTACCTTCGCTCTTCACTCGCATTAAAATAAACCAGATTAAACATGTTTGCTATTCTCCTCTGTAACAGTGTCTGTTTTTCAAACATGAAGATTCTTGTTGCTTTGAGCTTTTGTATATAAAGGAGAGTGTTCTATAATAAATTTACTCAGTTGCTTTCACATTGTCTTTGAGTCACAACCTTCTCTTGGCTCGTCACATTGGTTACCCTGGGAGTCGACTCGCTCCTCACGCCTTCCACCACACCTTGCCCCTCCATCGTTGGTACTATGGCAGACTCTATGGAAGTTGGCGCTGCGGCTGCTCCATTGAAACTTTAATCGTTCGCCAGCGGAGAGGCGTTTGCTTGGTTTCAGCGTGCAGAAGTCCAGTTTCGCATCAAGGGCGTGACTCGGTCAACCACCAAAGCAGATTATGTTCTCGCAGCGATACCCGAGGACACCTTCCCAGAAATATCCGACTGGCTTTGTGAACAAGGAGACATCCCAATAGTGTATGACGCCCTCAAAACATACCTTCTGCAGCAGTACTCGCCGTCGCCAGCCGCCCATATAGTAAAGCTTTTTCAGCTCTCGCAACAACCGTCGGGGGACCAAAGGGCTTCGCTTGCCCTCTGGGAAATGACCAGTATCGCTCGCCTGCAACCTGTCGCAGACGGCTCTCCTCGTGAGGTAAACCTACTTCGTGCCCTTTGGATACGCTGTGTACCCGGACCTATACGCACTGCCATACCCAATGTCGATAGTTTACCCATAAATGACTTGATGGCCAATGTCGACGCCCTTATGGACAGCCACTTCAAGACCCCCATCAACGCCTCCACCCCTGTCGAAGAGGAGGCCTATTCAATGTCAACCGAAGCTGACGTGAATGTCATAGGACATACACGCCTACCCCGTGACGTGTCAAAGCGGCGACAAAGCCACCCACCACCCACCACTCGCTCGTGCCCCAACCAACGACTTCTACAGCCACTACTACCCCTCATCCGCCGCAGTTTTGCTACTACCACTTCAGATTCGGGGCAACAGCGAAGAAATGTGCCAAGGATTGTCAGTGGCCAAAAAACGTGTAAGTAGGCCATCGCTCGTGGCGGTGGCCTCCCGTGTTTTTAATTTTTTCTTTTTACATGATGCAGGAACGGGCGTGCAGTTTTTGGTAGACACGGGTGCTTGTCGTTCTCTTTTGCCAAGGAAACTCTTCAGGACACGACGTAGTCTGTCTACATCTGCCGATGTCCGCTTGGTAGCTGCCAACGGATCTGCGATACCCACCTACGGTTATGAGAACCTCACATTATCGTTCGGAAACGGTAAATTTAATTGGAAGTTTCTCGTTGCTGACGTCACATTGCCAGTCCTCGGTGCGGATTTCCTCTCTCATTGCCACCTTCTGGTCGATGTCGCCCACCAACGATTGGTCAACGCAGACTCGTACTTGTCGACACCTCTTCAATCCGCCTCCTCCAACCTCGCTCTCCACATCAGCGCACCCACGGATGCCTACGCCCACCTCATGATGTAGTACCCGGAAGTTTTCCGTCCAGAACTTCGCCAAACGCCCACGGCTCCTGCCAAGCACAGTATTTATCATCATATCAAGACGATGGGACCCCCAGTCTTCGCAAAATTCAGACATCTGGCACCGGAACGATTGGCAGCCGCCAAACACACGTTCGCCGAAATGGAGGAAATGGGCCTTTGCCAAAAGGCCTCCAGCCCATGGTCGTCACCCTTACACATCGTTCTGAAGAAAGAGGGCTCCCTCCGTCCATGCGGGGATTACAGGCGCCTCAATATGCAAACAGAACCGGATCACTACCCCCTCCCAAACACCGCCTCCTAAAGGAGTATTATCAGGTGCCTATGAACCCAGAAGACATCCCAAGATAGCCATCACCACTCCGTTTGGTACATACACCTTCAATTACGCCTGTTTTGGCCTTCCCAATGCTGGGGCCACGTTTCAACGTCTCATGGATGGCATCTTAGGGGACCTCCCCTTCTGTGTATGTTATGTGGACGACATACTTGTGTTCTCCTCCTCAAAAGAGGAACACCTCCGTCACCTGCGCATCGTGCTCGACCGCCTGCAACAAAACGGCCTTGTAGTCCGGTACGACAAGTGTACCTTTGGCGCCAACGAAGTGTCGTTCTTAGGGCACCGCATCACTCCTGAAGGAGTCCATCCCCTCCCTGAGAAGGTAGCAGCCGTTCAGGACTTCCCCGCGCCCTCGACCGTCAAAGCTCAGCAAGAATTTTTGGGCATGATCAACTATTATCACCGTTTTCTGCCAACCATTGCCACCACTCTTGCTCCCCTCTACGCCTCTCTCAAGGGCAAGCCAAAGGACCTGAAATGGAGTCCCCATCAAGAAGCAGCGTTCTGCTATGCAAAGAAGGTCCTATCAACCGCCGCGGCTCTCACTTTCCCTATTTCACATGCCCCTCTCCGTCTCTCCACCGATGCCAGCGACGTCGCTATTGGTGCAGTACTCGAGCAGGTGGTCAACGGCTCGCCCCGCCCATTGGCCTTCTTCAGCAGAAAACTTTCCAAGGCAGAATCAGGTTATTCTATCTTCGATCGCGAATTGCTGGCGGTGCACTTGGCTGTCCGTCACTTTCGCCATTTCGTAGAAGGTACGCCCTTCGTCATTCGCACAGACCACATGCCTCTGGTGCATGCCTTCACTCGACAGTCTGATGCCTGGTCCGCCGTCAACGCCGACATCTCTCCGCCGTGGCTGAATGCAATTGCACCCTTCAATACGTCCCAGGGAAAATGAATCCCGTTGCCGATGCCCTGTCAAGAAACACGTTGGCTGCCGTTCAACTAGGATTGGATTACAACGCCCTGGCTGAAGCCCAACGACAGGATCCAGAGTATCAAGCATGTAGGACATCCTGCACATCCCTCCGTTGGGAAGACTTCCCCCTCGAAGACTCCAACACCACCCTCCTCTGTGACGTCAGTACTGGTAGACCGCGACCTTGGATCCCTGCTCCCATACGCGGGAAGGTGTTTGATTTCATTCACGGCCTTTCACATCCCTTGTGCTGTTCTACTGCACAGCTGCTGAAGACGAAGTTCATTTGGCACGGCATTTCTAAGGATCCTAAGGATTGGGTCCGCGCCTGTACCTCTTGCCAAACTTCCAAAGGACCTCGACACACGGATTCAGGAGTGGGCACCTTTCCTCAACCTCAGCGTCGTTTCGCACACATTGACGTCGATGCTGTAGGTCCCCTACCCACATCACAAGGACATCGTTACCTGTTTACCGTCATCGACCGCTCCACTCGTTGGCCTGAAGCCATTCCCATGGAAACTGCAACGTCCGCCTCATGTACATCTGCCTTACTCTCAGGATGGATTGCAAGATTTGGTATCCCTGAGCATATTACTTCTGACAGGGGTACCACTTTCACCTCTCAATTGTGGACATCATTTGCGAATCTCCTGGGCATCACCCTACATCACACAACGGCCTACAACCCCGCTGTCAATGGAATGGTTGAACGTTTTCATCGCACCCTCAAAGCAGCTTTGATGTCCCGCTGCAAGGATTCCAACTGGTTTATTCAGCTTCCCTGGGTCCTCCTGGGACTAAGGACCACTCCTAAAGATGCCCTCGATGTCTCGGCAGCTGAAATGGTGTATGTCGATCCGTTGGTCGTCCCTGCCAAATTTTTTCCTTCTACAACCTCCTCCGACGATCTCCAGCGCATACGTCACATAATGGGAAAATTTACTCCATGCCGCCATACATACAAGCCCCCAGCAAAGCATCACATACCGACAGACTTGCTCTCTGCAATGCACGTCTTCCTGCGCAACAACACTAGCAAGCCACTGCTAACGCCCCCTTACACGGGCCCTTTCCTTATGATCCGACGCAGTCCGAAAGCATTCCTACTAAACATTCATGGCAAAGAAGACTGGGTCTCCATTGATCGTCTAAAATCTATTTATCTCCTGCCAGATGACCCGCGTACAGATCAGGGCGCCCTATTTAACATATACAGTATGTCATTTTTAGGGGGGGAGTCATGTACCAACCATGTGTCACACGATCGTACAGAGTTCATTTTGTGTATATATTATGCTTGTACCTTCGCTCTTCCCTCGCACTTAAATGAACCAGATTAAAAATGTTTGATATTCTCCTCTGTAACAGTGTCTGTTTTTCAAACACGAAAATTCTTGTTGCTTTGACCTTTTGCATATAAAGGAGTGTTCTATAATAAAGTTAC
>NC_090736.1:23725776-23740776 GCF_036898095.1 Palaemon carinicauda | reverse complement strand
AGATATTTTTATCTCTCCCGGAAATGTTATTATTTTGATTATAACACTGGATATACAAACGGATATACAATACTATATTTCCATTTCAGTTATCTTCTTTCATGTCCGAGTTGGCGCAAAATAAGATTTAATCTTCGGCTATTTCAGATGTTCCCAGAGGCATTCCAGGCGGGATGTTTAGGAAAGGAGTAGATTATTGCCTTATCTCATGATTATGCGTTCATAAAGAATCAGAGAGAGAGAGAGAGAGAGAGAGAGAGAGAGAGAGATTTTAGTAACATTCAACTAAAGCAGTACACTAATTATTCCATATATATAATCACGCAAGTTTCTCATAACTTCAGGGACTGCTCAATGATATATCATCATTGGAGAGGGAGAGAGAGAGAGAGAGAGAGAGAGAGAGAGAGAGAGAGAGAGAGAGAGAGAGAGTACTGACAAATCATTATTTCTCCAATGTCCTTGCCTGTTGTTACGTCTGTTAGGTACTAATAAATCAATCAATAAATCTTGGTTCAAACAGACGAAAAAGGTGATTAATTTCCTGCTATTATACATAACAGAAAAAAAATATATTTGCTGTTTAGCTACGATTTACAAATATTTTATTTAAATCTTATGAATTAACGTACACGGTGACTACTATTCTAAGAGTCATATCCATTTTCATTGTACAGAGAAAAAATATTTACTATTATATCATTATAAATTCTATTAACAAGATGAAAACAATTGACTTAGTGATATTTTATCCTCACCCATAAAATATAGAAATTCTGAAAATGCTACACAAAATAAAAACAATAAAAGATAAATATATAAAAATAAATCAATTTACAGATAGGACACTATGCTTTATTCCTTATTTTATATTGAGAATTAATACCCAAAAGAAACTATTGTATACAGAAGGTCCTTCACTTACAAAGTTAATTGGTTCAAAGAAACTGTTTGTAAGTCGAATTGTCTGTAAGTTGAATTTTTTTAAATGTTGGCCTAGGGTAGGCTCAAGCTGAGTCTCAAGCCTATGATTTCCAGCTACAAACGTCAACAAATAGTTGGGTTTCATATGAAATAGGTATCAGGATATTACAAATGCTGCTTAGCTTACTGTATTGAATGATATAATATTGTTTTATTACAATATTTTTTTATCTTATTTTCGTTACTTTCAGTTGAATTTTCGTTTGTATTTCTGAATGTTTGTAAGTTGAGGACTTTCTGTATTGAAAGAAGTCGTTATGGAATATAGAAATATAACTGGACAAATTGATGATAAATCATTTGATCTAAATCATTTCCTTTTTAATTTTTCTTTTACTATTATCAATTCACTTCAAAAAACCATAATCCATGAAGCGGATTCGAAATATCAGAGAGTCCCGTAAACTAAATCCCTTTTCCATTATAAAAGAACACCATCATCGAAATTGATTTCATCTCAGGTTATACCAGACACAATCAGAGGATTATATCGTTTCCCGAACCATCTTCCAAGGAAAACAGATTTTACTTTATTATCGTTAATGGTTGATTAGAAGATAAAGATAAGAAATGAGGTGTTGTACCGCACGTGTTTCATACACGCTCGTATGCTGTAACAGTTTTGATATTCATCTTATCACTCGCTCTTCCCTGAACTGTTAACAGACCATCCAGTTGTTATCATGGTGGTTCATGCTTTTTCATATTTGAATATTTTTGTGAGGGTCTTGCTCTCACACCGTTGTATGTAAACTCAATGATTATTTAATTAAATTAAATTGCATTCACCGAGCCCCTCAGGTATCACCTAACTGGCGCCTGCGCAAAGTGTACATAAGTTTATTTTTTTTTACCTAAACTATTATTCCTATAAGATAAATATAATCTAATGTGGCTAGTAATCAAATGCTAGATCAAAATGATAGTAAATATACACCATAAACCGAATGGAATGCATCAATTTAATATAGTATGAACTGATGTGATAATCTCATCAATTTCGTGACCTTCTCCTTATGAATTTCCTATTATGACATTCTACTGGCCTCAATATAGGATAAAAAAAAGAAGAGCTGAATTTAGATTAAAAGTTTTGGTCTTTTAAACAGCAAATAGTTACTGAACTTTGTGACGTAGGTTGATGCAAGAGGCACTGGGTTGCAATGGTGTCTGGAATCAACCATGAATTAGAGAGTAAAAGGTGTTTTTTTTTTTTATTTAATTTTAAACTAAAATTGTTAGAATATGACGTAAAGCCGAACACCTCAAATCAGGGGTGAAAATTTCCATAACTTCATTTCTTATTAAGTAGAATTAAAAACTAAAGAATGAAAGTAAAATGGCACTCCAAGAAAGACCAGTTCCTAAACAAAAAAGAAAAGAGTTCTGTATTTTGGGTATTGGAAACCATTCTAGTTAGGAAGTTAGATTAGGAAGGTCTCTCCTTAATAGTTTTATTCTTGTCGCTCCTCTTAAGCCGGGGAATTCTATATCCAGAGGAAGGGTTTGCCACAGGTGCTTTCCTGGAATTTAATTTCCTGATAAGGACTGGGCCTATGTACATTTACTGTTACAAGGTGTAAGTGAAGAGACTTGAAGGTAGAGTGGTTTACGGAAACGTCCCTGACTGACATTCTGCCAGACTGGGCTTCGAGAAGCGTTCAGGCTCGACAGTGTAATGTCTGCAACTTCACCATCCTTGTGAGCTTAAGATGTGGGCTTTGGGGAGCAAAATAGTTCTACCTGCTGAATCACAGCAGCCATTCATTGGCTCCCCACAGTCCTAACTCGGGTGGAAAGGGGGGGGGGGCGGCTTGGGCGCTGATCAGTTTCTAGGGCAATGTCCTGCAAGATAGAACATTGTCACCGTCACTTACCTCTACCATTTAAACACACAAACACACACACACACACACGTGATCGCTATTGTTATTCGAACTTGTAATATTCCCCAGCTGTGCTAGGATAAGATATCTTTTCACAAGGTGCTTTGCAAGCGTTATTGTAAAAGACTATGATTATCTGAGTGCTTGCGAAACAGCAAGCCATCTAATCATAAATTTAGGTTGATATATAGGCACAGACTACGTGAAACTTAGTCCTTGCAACCTACCACATTTTACCTATTTTATTGAAATAAAGAAAAGAGACAAAAACTTGAAATGCTCAAGAACACCTTAATGAACAGTACACGCAAATTCTTCGTCCATTATGAGTTGGCCAGGGAACCAGCCACCCGTTGAGATACTACCACTAGAGAGTTATGGGGTCCTTTGACTGGCCAGATAGTACTTCATTGGATCTTTATTTCTGGTTACGGTTCACTTTCCCTTTGCCTACACATACACCAAGTAGTCTGGCATATTCTTTACAAATTCTCCTCTCCTCATACACCTGACAACACTAAGATTACCAAACAACTTTTCTTCACCCAAGGGGTTAACTACTGCATTGTAATTGTTCGCTGGCTACTTTCCTCTTGGTAAAGGTACAAGAGACTCTTTAGCTATGGTAGGCAGCTCTTCTAGGAGAAGGACACTCCAAAATAATACCAATGTTCTCTAGTCTTAGGTAGTGCCATAGCCTCTGTACCATGGTCTTCCACTTTTTGGGGTTAGAGTTCGCTTGCTTGAAGGTACACTCGGGCACGCTATTCTATCTAATTTCTCTCTTTCTTGTTTTGTTATAATTTTTATAGTTTATATAGGAAATATTTATTTTAATGTTGCTATTTTTTTAAATATTTTATTTTTCCTTTTTTCCTTTCCTCATTAAGCTATCGTCCCTGTTGGGGTCCCTGGGCTTATTGCATCCTGTTTTTTACAGCTAGAGTTGTAACTTAACAAGTAATAATAATAATAATAATAATAATAATAATAATAATAATAATAATAATAATAATAATAATAATAATAACTTGTCTGTGTTAGGTGCGAAATTAAACTCTGAATTAGTTTTCATACATTTGTTGATAGATCTGACGCTAGGTAACCTGTAATCAATATATCGTTCTTTTTCCCCAGTATATTACTGTTTCTAAAGCCCTTACATTCATATCTTAATGATCTTATTTTACCCACTTAATAAAAATCTTTTCTAATTATAAACTAAACGTAATTATCATCAATTCATTATTAAATTTACATGGAAGTCATTACAACCCAGTCATCTGTAATCGCATGTATAAAGCGTTGAAGTATTTTGAGAAATTAACTTAACTATAAACTAGGTGATATGGATAGGATAAAAAGTATGAGATTGTAAAAAGGAGTATGGGTTACATAATATATATGTATATATATATATATATATATATATATATATATATATATATATATATATATATATTTATATATATATATATATATATATATATATATATATATATATATATATATATATATATATATATATATACTGTAGATAAATTATCAATGCACAAAACACATAATCCTAACATTAAATTACGGCAGGGGACCTATATAAATGAGGAAGAGCATGCTGATATTATGGATATAAAAGCTAAGAACAATTTGAAATTTTCTTCAGCTATATTAGTACCAGCTGAACTGGGTTGAGTCCCTTGTTAGGCTAGAGGAACGTAGAGAGTAGAGGTCCCCTTTTTTGTTTTGTTTCATTGTTGATGTCGGCTACCCCCCAAAATTGGGGGAAGTGCCTTGGTATATGTATGTATATATGTATGTATGTATATTACAACTAGTGAAAAAAAAGATACATGTAATTGTGTGATACCAGCTTGGTGGGGAAGAAGATCCCTTATTAGGGCGTGACATGTCTCAAATGGATATATTTATTTAGAAGAAATGGTTGAAAGGTCAGGGGAAGACAGAAGATATAGGTGTCATATCAGTGGAAAAGTCACAGGTTATAAGAAATTGTTGGGTCTGATCTCATGGACATGAGTCATGGTATGACAATGAAACAATCTCCAATAGATTTAGTAGATTTGAGAACAAAGCCATCAGAGGGATATAGGGAGTTACATGGCAGGACAGGATTAGAAATGAACTATAAGAGAGATCACAAGAGGGGTAGATAGAGATGGTTTGGGCATGCTCTTCTTACTCCCCATGAGAGATAAACATTCAGCTGCGCTACAAAAGGTACTAGAAGAGTGGGAAGGCCCAAGCCTACATGGCTGAGGACTATGAAGCGTGAACTAGGAGATGATGAATGGAGAAGTATTGAATTAAAAGCCCAAGATAGAGACGACTGGCAAAATCTAACCGAGGCCCTTTGCGTCAATAGGCGTAGGAGGAAATAAGGATGAGGATGATGATGATCTCAAAAGGTTAATTGGCGATAGAAGAGAACCTGCCATGGCTGAGGAAAAAAAAAAACTTCACCGGGTTTGTAAGAAGAGAAACTTCAAAGCAAATGTTGACATAAGGAATGTTATACGGATAAACGTAATTCATGAAGACGGATCAACGAATGTTAGCATAGAAAAAATAAAAATTTAAATGTTTGACATGTGCAGGTATTCAAAAGTAGATTTTAGAGATTTTAGAAAAAACGGAAGAGCGACATAAACTTTGTATTTAGTCTTGATAAAAAAAATATTATAAATGATTGATTCAAATAGTTTATTAGAGGAAAAAAGATTATGAATATTTACCATTATGACCATAATGAGAGCAAATCACAAGTTAAAGTGAAGCAATTAACACAGCCTAACGAAGCAGTATTTCTCATTAAGATTTACAAAGATATTGTCGTCCAAAATTTCTTTTTCAATTAAATCAACCATAGTACGAGAGGCCGAGTGCTGCAAGTTCATGCCCAAATAAGGAATAAAAGAATCCGTTAAACGAAATGGCTATGGAGATACAAGCTATTAGAAGAAGCATTTTGATTAGTAGAAAAAATTATAAATAAAATATTTCTTATACCCAAAAAGTCTTGCAATGTTTATTATATTTACATTTCCATTGAAGTTTTCTTAAAAATATTAAGTCTTCTGTAATTTCTTGAATATATCCAAAGGCAATAACAGTACGAAGCCCTAAATAAATAGAAGGGCTAGACAAAAAAGAGGAAATACCAGTAATCTACGCTATCTTGAAAAAGATATTGAAAATTGTGTGAATAAATAAATGAAAAAAATATTCAATAATCTAATTACAGAAAAATAAGTAAACAAATATCATGTCATCCCTCTTTAGAGAAACTACAGGGCATTTTTCATATTTAAAAGAACATTGATAAATATGTAATAAACATCTAAATGTATATTTATAAGAGAAAAGAGCAGAGAAATCCAGTCTCAAAAGGGAGCAAAAATAATAGTCTGATTTTCATTAAGTCGGAAGAGGCCACTGCATTAATTGGTCAAAACCTGATACATGAATGATTGATAATAGCTTTACCCAGATAAATATTATGGAAACAATATTAATTGTTTTTAGCAAAGGTAAAAGAAATTAAACTTTGTTCTCTTCTCCATTGAACCACTTTTATCCCATTTTCATAAAGCTAACTTATCTGAAGACTTGAAAAGCTGTATTAGCGCCGGTCAAGATTTTATTTTTCCGTTTGAGGTTACACACACAAGCACACACACATATAAACACACACATGTATAATATATATATATATATATATATATATATATATATATATATATATATATATATATATATATATATATATATGTATATATATATACATATATATATATATATATGGGTAACCAAAATTAGTTATTTAAAGTAAAATCCCACTTTCTCTCAAAAGACAAGTATTTAATGAGAGGATCCTACCAGTATTAACTTATGCATCAAAAACTTGGAGTCTTAATAATTCATTAGAACATAAGCTAGTTACAACTTAAAGAGGTATGGAAAGGATAATGATGGGAATAACACTAAGAGACAGAAAAGGAACAACATGTATACGAGAGAAAACTAACGTAAAAGATATTCTACCAGCTTGTAAGAAAAATAAATGAAGAAATGGACATGGGCAGGACATGTAATGAGAATAATAGACAATACTTGGACATTACGAATAACAGAATGGGTCCCTAGAAATTGCATAAGAAGCAGAGGAAGGAAGAAAAGTAGATGGATAGAGGAACTAAGGAAGTTTGCTGGCGTGGACTGGCACAGAAAGACCATAAACAGACGCAAGTGAAAGAACATGTCTGAGGCCTTTGTTCTGCAGTGGACTAGTAACTACTAATAATGATGATGATATATATATGCGTGTATGTACTGTATATATATATATATATATATATATATATATATATATATATATATATATATATATATATATATATATTTAATATATATATATATATATATATATATATATATATATATATATATATATATATATATGTATATATGTATATATATATATATATATATATATATATATATATATATATATATATATATTCATATATATATATATATATGTATATATATATATATATATATATATATATATATATATATATATATATATATGTATATGTATATATGTATATATATATATATATATATATATATATATATATATATATATATATATATATGTATATATATATATATATATATATATATATATATGTATATATATACATATATATATATATATATATATATATATATATATATATATATATACATATATATATAATATATGTATATATATATATATATATATATATATATATATACATACATATATATATATATGTATATATATATATATATATATATATATATATATATATATAAATATATATATATATATATATATATATATATATATATATATATATATATATATATATATATATATATATATATATCTTCGGTGAAGGCAGCAACAGCCAGTAATGAACAAAAATTTCATGGTATGGATAGGGAAAGAGTAGTTCAAAATGTCCTTTTTTATTATTCCCAACGTTTCGTGATTCTTAATCACATTGTCCAGGGCTAAAAATAAAACATATACAGAAGAATTAGGAAACAGTTAAAAATTTTTACAAATTCATTCAAAACTATAAAAACCAGTTAAAATTTGAATGAAAATTAAAAGGAAAAAGAAATGAATAAATTAATATATATACATCAGACAAAGTAGTGGAACCAACCTTGCAGAAGCGTAGTGAGAAACTGTATGTCAACAAGAGTTAGAAAACAAACCAATGACAAATACAACTGAATAGAAGAAGCTTGGGTATTTAACGACGGAACTAGTCGTTTGATTAATATGGACTCAAGAAGAGGTAAGTCATGGTTATTTGACACTTGACCAATGATGGTAAAATCTTTGTTTTCAATATTTTGTTTGCACATTTTAGCATGAATCCGAATATTAGAATGTTCAGGGTTGGATATTCTGCAACCAGTTCGATAGCTAACACCTGTATGGGAATCAATTCTGACCTTTAACAACCTCTTGGTAGATCCTACGTAGGTCCCAGAGTTACACTTTGGGCAATTATATTTATATACAACACCAGAGGACATGTAAGGACTCAATCGATCTTTGAAGTGGAAAAGCGAGTCAATAGTGCGAGGGTTCTTAGGGATGAGTTGAACTTCCACAGCTGGGAAGTGTTGTTGGATAATTTCTGTAAACTTTTTCTTTAGGAAATCCTCATGAAGAAAAGGAATACTCGCATAAAATTTTAGTTTAGGAACTTCAAGTGTTTTTGGAGTCTGAGCTAACTTGTCATTCAATAATCTATTATGATCTTATCGTCTTTTAATACCCCTAATTACAAGCTAGCTAAGTTCCTCGTTCCCTTACTGGAACCTTTGACAAAAAACACCTTTTCTCTAAATAACTCTTATGCATTTAAAGAGGCCATAATTTCTCAGGACTCAGATCTTTTCATGACGAGTCTTGAGGTTGAGTCTTTATTCACTAATGTACCTGTGGAAGAAACTATCAATATTATTTTAAACAAATTATTTTCTGAACCTAATACCACTTTTAATGATTTTAATCGCACGTCTTTTAAAAAACTTTTTGAGCTAGCGGTGCTGGACACCTCTTTCGTTTTTAATGGTAATTTGTACAAACAACTTGATGGGATGGCTATGGGTTCCCCCTTGGGACCCAAGTTTGCTAATATTTTCATGTGCTCCCTGGAGGAGACCATGCTGGAAAATTGCCCTTCAAGTTATCATCCCTTGTTTTATGTTAGGTATGTTGATGATACCTTTGCTCTATTCAGAGATGAGTTCGGCGCTGAATCATTCCTTGACTTTGCCAATCGCAACATGAAAACATAACATTCACCGTAGAAAAGGAGGAAGATAACAAACTCCCCTTTTTAGATGTGTTGGTGTCTAGAAATAGAGAAGGTTTTAGTACAACGATTTTTAGAAAAAAGACGTTCACTGGGTTAGGTTCAAACTTTTATAGCTCTTGTTTTTATAATTTTAAAACTAATTCTGTTTTTACTCTTCTCCACAGAGCATTCCTTCTGACCTCTAGTTGGGAATCTTTCCATATTGAAATTATTTATCTATGTGAATATTTTAAAGAAAACTGTTTCCCCACCAAAATATTTTTTAAACTTCTTAATAGATTATTGAATGACAAGTTACCTCAGACTCAAAAAACACTTAAAGTTCCTAAACTAAAATTTTATGCGAGTTTTCCTTTTCTTCATGAGGATTTCCTAAAGAAAAAGTTTACAGAAATTATCCAACAACACTTCCCAGCTGTGGAAGTTAAACTCATCCCTATGAACCCTCTCACTATTGGCTCGCTTTTCCACTTCAAAGATCGATTGAGTCCTCACATGTCCTCTGGGGTTGTATATAAATATAATTGCCCAAAGTGTAACTCTGGGACCTACGTAGGATCTACCAAGAGGTTGTTAAAGGTCAGAATTGATTCCCATAGAGGTGTTAGCTATCGAACTGGTTGCAGAATATCCAACCCTGAACATTCTAATATTCGGATTCATGCTAAAATGTGCAAACAAAATATTGAAAACAAAGATTTTACCATCATTGGTCAAGTGTCAAATAACCATGACTTACCTCTTCTAGAGTCCATATTAATCAAACGACTAGTTCCGTCGTTAAATACCCAAGCTTCTTCTATTCAGTTGTATTTGTCATTGGTTTGTTTTCTAACTCTTGTTGACATACAGTTTCTCACTACGCTTCTGCGAGGTTGGTTCCACTACTTTGTCTGATGTATATATATTTATTTATTCATTTTTTTTCCTTTTAATTTTCATTTAAATTTTAACTGGTTTTTATAGTTTTGAATGAATTTGTAAAAAAATATAACTGTTTCTTAATTCTTCTGTATATGTTTTATTTTTAGCCCTGGACAATGTGATTAAGAATCATGAAACGTTGGGAATAATAAAAAAGGACATTTTGAACTACTTTTTCCCTATCCATACCATGAAATTTGTATATATATATATATATATATATATATATATATATATATATATATATATATATATATATATATATATATATACATACCATTGCATATGCACACACATACACACACACACACATATATATATATATATATATATATATATATATATATATATATATATATACATATATATATATATATATATATATATATATATATATATATATATATATATATACAGTATATGTATACTTATAAATATAAATATGAGATATTTCAATGTGCAAACTATAAGGAAGCACATACCAATTGCACTCCGTCCACGGTATGGAGACAGAAGCCCCTACCTAAGAATATTAATTAGTGAAATTACATTCAAATACACAACTTTAAATATGAGTAATAATAATGTGTTGCAACAATGACCTTTCGATCTAAAACGAACTACTGCTATACAGACATAACCGAATCAGCAATGCTCCGATGCATTTACTTTCGCCTGTCTAGCTTTCACCCCGTCACTACTAATCACGTGTGAGTGATGCAGAAAATTGCTCTCAATAATGAATTTAAAAGGCAATTTGTTTCCCTGAGTGCTGCATTATGCATCTTTTTTTATTCATTTATTTCGGAATTTCCTTTTCTCAATTTTGTTGCGACTATTCTATCGTGGTCAAATCTATCGCCTCAGCCAGTCCAGGTATTTGTATATATACAATGTTAATCATTTGATTTAAAGGTTTAAAGGCCGCTTATAAATGGCAGAGGCAAGGGACAGTGACATTGCTCCATCGAACAGGACAAAGCCCCACAGACTGACCATATTCCATATGATCAGCGCCCAAGCCCCCTCTCCACCCAAGCTAGGACCAAGGAGGGCCAGGAAATGGTTGATGATGAGTCAGCAGATAGACCTATACACTCCCCCAAACCCACATCCGAAGCTCAAAAGGATGGTGAGGTTGCAGCGACTAAAGGAACTAATGAGTTTGAGAAGGACTCAATCCCCAGTCTGGCAATCATCAGGCAAGGACGCTACCACAACCCTGAATTCATATTAAGTGGCCTTACCATATATTTAATGAAAAATTCTTTATATTCTAATTATTGCTCATTTATTCTCTTCAAACAGTAATCAAAAATAAAAAAGGAAATTTTATGTTATTATTATGACTAAAAATACTATCTGACTACTATAAAAATCCTTGCATATGGCCACAGCCCTTATTTCGGTATCTCTGTATTGTTCCAATTCTAATATCTTCTTTCTCTGGTCTCTGCAACAATATTTTTTACAACAACTGTTGTTGCATTTTCCCACTTACTCCCAAAAGAACATTTATCCTCCACGGGATATTATACTGGTCTTCTACCTAACTTTCAACACTGGAAATTCTCTCATAGTTGTAAGTGTAAGCGAATCATACATTCCTAGCACTGTGATACAATTCGAGAACCTTGCAAATCATCTAGAAAATAACTGAACTTATTGGTATTTGCTAAAATGGAGATGCGATGTTCAAATACTTCTCTTCCCCTTGACGTCTGAGTTTCGCCAATATATGTAAACCTAAGATTCATTTCCCCTTCTCAAATGGTGGACCCATGACTTGTCGATTACCTTGAAGAACCATTGTTTTTCTTTATCTCTCTGTTTTTTTATCATTTTCTGATCTTCCTTCTATTCTGTCCACGGAAAACCTTTTCCGCCATACTCCAATTTTTTTTTTCCGAAGATGAAAATTTTTTAGGGCTGTTCCAAATATATTTCAGATCAAATGCATTTGTTATTGACAGCTGAAATGGCTCTTTTGCTTACGCTTCCCTGCGCGGTTAAGTTCCAAAGTGGGTACGCCATTACCAGTGTGGTACCATAAATGAGATTCTTCCTTATTAATAGATATATTTCAAATCCTTAAGTTTCTTATTTAACAATATTCATTCCTCAATATTATGTTAGGAGTAAAGTAAAAACCAATGATTTTAAATATTTAATTTGGAAAACTTAGAAAAATAAGTATATAAAAGTATAAATATATAGAAAATAATCTATAGAAAATATTTACATTATACATGAGTAACTTTGGCCAACTGCATAATAATGTTGAATGGCATGGCAGCATTCATGCCAATTTTCAAGGTCCTAGGCCGAAAAACACCAATTCTGTGACAGGGGCGAAAAAGGGCAATGCCATGGCACTCGTTGAAGTCACTTGGGTGGCACTCGTTGAAAGCAGTGGGGTAGCACTTGAAAAAGGCACTAGGGTGGCACTTGAAAAAGGCACTGGGGTGACACTCGAAAAACACTCTAGTGGCACTGATTGGTGGCACACTGGTGGAGATGGGGGCCTTCCCTGACGGGCACCTGAAGGGGGTCAAGGTCATTGGAGGGTCATCTACATCGTTATCGTCATCATCGTCACATGGTACAGACATCTTAACCTTCATCATAGGGAACTGTATCCTCTTCTTGCTTTGAAAATGAGAAGAAAGGTGAAATGGAGGCTCGCTTTCTGAAGAGGTGCTAGATGGGGTCGAATAGGAGAGTGCTGAGTGGGAAAAATTGTTTACACTTCCCTGGTCGATCGTGTCCACCTGGCACGTCACCATATTTCTGATAAAAACACGTGTCATCAGCACACTCAATATCAATGAAATCACTAAGAGATTCCAAAATCTCGTCGAGTCTTTTCTCAGAAGGGAATTTCTTCTGCATTTTGCCAAACTGAAAAGTTGGAAATTTTTTTTTTAGTTTTCCCCCTACATACTTGAACAGCCTAGCACAAAGATGACAACACCCCTGCATAGCGACACTATTCAACAATGTTCAGTGAAAATCTCTTTAACTTTAATATATATCACTTTGAGATATTTAGCGAAATGTAAAAGTATACGAAATTTAAATTTCAATACAGTTTAGTAGTATGGTACCAAAATTGAAACCAAAAAAAATTTGAAGAGCTGCATCTCTGCGAGTATCTGGAGCTCCGATTTGTGCGTCCTACCCCTGTTGTATCATAACAAATCTAATGCAGCGCACCTCGAGAACAATGCCACTGACAAAGCAAAAGGCTGAAACCTGGGAAAAATTGCTTTGCGCCTGCGCCTGGTTCCAAATTTGGGGCCTGTTAACTTACCCACGGTTAATGGTTGCTTGATTACTAATTCTTATTAGGAACATCTCTGGCGTAAACATTTCTTATCATATCAAGTGGGAAACAGATTAATTTAATTCAGAAAATCCATTGAATAAAGCTCAATTATCATAAAACAGTCCACTCTATGGGGTTGTGGTGGCCGATGTGGTAATGCCCCTGACTGGTGAACGCCAGACTGGGGTTCGAGTCGCTTAATCTTGTTAGTTTATTCGGTCGCTTAAACTATAAAGTATATGTCTGTTTTCAATAAAAAAAAAGTCCTCTTCTTTCTTGCTACAACAATTTGGGTGTTCAGATTATTCCAAAATTAAATAAGGTAAGATTACATGTACTAATTCTACACTACACTAATCTGACCATACCGAGAAGATCGACAAGTCACTGTCCCATCGAAGTTAGTTACAGTCCCGAAGCTCAGGTCAAGGTGTGTAAGGGCTAATGATCGAGCAGGATATGGGCTAACTTTATAACAATTCTGAACGAGGGACGCATTACTGTAGAGGCATAAACATTGGTGTACGCTCACAAATAAATGTAAGAGTATCCTATATCTCGTAATTTATTTCACATGTAGTTCTTTCATTTAGGGACCATTCAGAGAGAACAAAACTAGGAAACAGAATAGCAAAATGAGATGAGGAAGCAGGAATAACATTCATGATCGCTTTTAAATGGATGAAAATAAAAAGTGGAGTGAATGAAGATTTCTGGATCTATTCATTGATAATTTCACGAAGATTGGACGATGATTATCTAAAATTGCTCTAAAATGATAAATGGATAAACAGATCAAAGATGAAAAAAAAAAGTTAAACTTCTCTCCAGATTTGACGGAAAAAAAAAAACAATGTAAATGATAATGCAAACCAACCTGCAGGCGACAGAAAGAGCAATCATTCCATTTTACGGAACTTATAACACTCCACAATAAAGTAAAGACTGCGAGGTCCCTATGCAAACTAACCAGGGCGCATAAACACACCCTTGAAATGGAATATCTCTGGTAAAAAATATAACAATGCCGCGACGAATAAATTCCGCTCAGAAGAACCTAAAGAAAGGACACGTGTGATGCTTGTTTTATGCAGACATCTCACGGGGGTGGGCAGGTTGGGGGGGGGGGGGGGGTGGAGGTAACTTTCCGCAGAGCCGCAATGGAATATCAAATAAGCTTAAACAGCATATGAGGGAGCAGGGGGTCTGTCCAACAGGAGACACTCGACGTCTCTTGGTGGAAGTGTGCTGTTTACATTTAGGCAAACATCAAGCATCGAGTTGTCTTGAAAGGGAACGTGGTCATCTTGCTTGAAGGTACACTTGGGCACACTATTCTATCTTATTTCTCTTCCTTTTGTTTTGTTAAAGTTTTTATAGCTTATATAGGAGATAATTGTTTGGATGTTCGTGTTCTTAGAATATTCTATTTTTCCTTGTTTCATTTCCTCGCTGGGCTATTTTC
>NC_090736.1:23718276-23720776 GCF_036898095.1 Palaemon carinicauda | reverse complement strand
CCACGAATTTCAAAGTCGGTTTTAGGGAGCGATTCATTACTAAAAGGTCAGAGCTTCAATAAAAGATGAGCAGAAAAATTCACCGATAGGTATTCAATGAATTCGTCTCTTATCGAGAATTATAGATAAAGCGGTACATCGAATAGCCATTAGCAACGGAAAACAAAGGGTCATCCAATTACCTAGGATTATACTGACGCAGGGATATAAATAAGATATTTTCGTCGAAATTCCAAGACCCTGAACCGTGAAGCAGGGACCATGATTTGAGAATGGTTCCTCCAGCAATGACATGATAAAGGTTTATTATTCATATACGAGAATACGTCGACGTTTGAGCGCTGGTAGTCTGTCATTCATGGCAAATCATTTGAGACGATACGACCTCCATAAAAAATATGAATTTCAGGAGTGCGACGATGAAGTAGAATAAAGTAAGGGAATAAAAAAAGTTAGGTTAATATACGATGCATTAATTTCTGGCGAAACTGGAATTCGCTAAAAGAAATAGACGAGTGCTGTCTAGTTTGGTTTTTCTCTTCAAGTCTATTGATTACTCTTCGGACATTGATGGTGGGGTTCCTGCGCATGCGTTCTTATTGCATACGCTTTTGCCAGCTGTTCTGATTTTTTTTTTATGATGTAATCATTGCTTGGCTTTTTAACCAATTAAAGCTTGTAAATATTTCTCCAAAAGTTCCCGGGTGTTGTTTTACAAGAGACCTTTTTCCACCTCCACTTCAGTTCCGGCAGAACTTCAGTCTGAGGAAGATATCTCCCATAGAGGTATTCAATGAATTTTGAAATTAGGTGTAAATTCATCTATTTAAATACTTTATTTTGTTGTAAACGCTGTACTTTCTGTATATACCTATTGTTGCTCATCTAGAAGTAAAAAAAAAAAAAGAAAAAAAAAAGAAATAATGACCCACATGTTTGGCGTGCGCAGCTCATCCATTTACCACGCACCATCATAGAGGGGTAGTGAGACTATTATTATTATTATTATTATTATTATTATTATTATTATTATTATTATTATTATTACTAGCTAAGCTACAACCCTAATTGGAAAAGCAGGATGAATTAAGCCCAAGGGCTCAAACAGGAAAATAGCTCAGTGAGTTAAGGAAATAAAGAAACAAGAGAATTAATTAAGGATTAAAATTAAAAATCTTAAGAACATTAACAATATTAAAATCAATATTTCATATATAAACTATAAAAACTTAAACAAAAAAAACAAGCGAAAGGGAAATAATATAGAATAGAGTACCAGATTGTACCCTCAAGCAAGAGCGAAGCAAGCACGGTAGTGTAAAAATCATCAGAGTGACTTAATATGAATTATAGGTAGTTGCGATACTTAATTTCCCGCCACTTACATGAATCATATATTTTTCCAGTAGTTTATCTAGTGTTCAATATACTTTCTTGACCATTATCATCGCTGCAAATCACTAATTTTTGGTGTTTCCTCACCCAAAACCCCAGTTTCCAAATGGGGTCCCATATAATCGTTTTATACTCGGGGGCTTAGAGGGAAAACTCATAAAACAGGTGGTTTACCCTCATATTCATGGTCAGAACTGGATGAACACAAGATAACGAGTAGGTAAAATCTATGGTCAGCATATTAGTCTAATAGAGAGATTATGTGAGATTAACAAAAAATCATAAATATACTTATCATCGATTACAATGACTATGTTTTTCACACTTCAGCTGGTGAATTTAATCCTGTATTTTGTCAGACATTATATATATATATATATATATATATATATATATATATATATATATATATATATATATATATATATATATATATATATATATTAGTTCAAGTTTGATACACACAAACTCTCTCTTTCTCTTTTTTCTCTCTCTCTCTCTCTCTCTCTCTCTCTCTCTCTCTCTCTCTCTCTCTCTCTCTCTCTCTCTCTCTCTCGAACTAAAAAAAATCGTAGACTGAGGACCATGCCACAATATACAGTTTGGCCTTTTAGTACACGAGTACTTGTGTTAACCTTCAGTTTATTAGATCACACGTGTGCGTGCCAGTTCTTCTAATACCAGTATTTGCATAATGCCATTTCTTTGAAATGTAAATTCTTTACTCAAGATTTCTGTTGCTTGGAGTAAAAGTTTCCACGAATAATGCAGTATGGAGTATCCTTTGCATTGATTATGTTATGAAGCTAAAATTTAAACTATTATTATTATTATTATTATTATTATTATTATTATTATTATTATTATTACTTGCTAAGCTACAGCCGTAGTTGGAAAAGCAGGATGCTATAAGCCCTAGGGCCCCAACAGAAAAAATAGCCCAGTGAGGAAAGGAAACAAGGAAAAATAAAATATTTTAAGAACAGTAACACTAAAATAAATATCTCCTATATAAACTGTTATAGAATAGTGTGCCCGAGTGTACCCTCAAGTTACTCTACCCCAGAACAGTGAAAGACTTTATGTTGGTATATGAACATTGCAA
>NC_090736.1:23678276-23710776 GCF_036898095.1 Palaemon carinicauda | reverse complement strand
ATTGCCCTAAATTTTTTATGCAAATGTATACCATACATGGCTTTCAGAATGGACATTATGTGCCACTCGTTTTTATGCTGCTCCCAGGACGAAGCAAAGAGATATACACGAAGGCTTTTAATTTTCTTTTAAGTATTCTGAATAGTCATTGTCTTGAATTTTCTCCAGAGTCTATACATGTGGACTTTGAGCAAGCAGTAATTAATACATTAGAAAATTTATGTCCAACAAGTATCATCAAATGTTGCAAATTCCACCTTGGACAAAGCTGGTGGAGAAAAATCCAAGAACTAGGGCTTTCAAATGATTTTAAAAGTGGTAGTGAAAATGGAAAATGGTTGAAGTCCTTTTTCGGGCTATCATGCCTTGAACCCTCTGACGTAGAAGATAGTTTTGTGGAGGATATAATGTCAATTGCACCAACTGATACTAAAAGTGTTCAGTTTGCTGATTATGTAACAACAAACTATATTAGCTCTGACTCCAAGTTCCCCCCAAATCTTTGGGCAGAAGCACCATCAGAAACTCGTAGAACAACAAATGGACCAGAGGCATTTCACAAACATTTTAATAGTCAATTTTATTCCAGCCATCCCTCTTTGCATGTATTTGTTAACGTTATTTCAGAGATACAGACCGACACTTACATTAAAATCAGAAGCCTGGGTGAAGAAAAACCACGAAGAAAATGCTACCGACTTAAAGAGAAGAAACTTGTGGCACTGTTTAAGGAATACATGGAAGGCTCCATATCTAGACTTCAGTATATTAAACGAGCTGCTTTTAAATTTTTACCAATTAATATTTAGGAATGTATTTTTTTTCTGAATAGCATACTTGTTTTCATTATTACCTATATGGTGTTTAAGATAGAAAAAAACGGGTATTTTTACCAATTAATATTTAGGAATGTATTTTTTTTCTGAATAGCATACTTGTTTTCATTATTACCTATATGGTGTTTAAGATAGAAAAAAACGGGTATTTTATTGTAGACAGCAAAAGCCTCAGACGATTTTTAAGGCAGTTGAGTGGCTGTTTTATATTTTGTGTGGTTGTTCCAGAGAAGAAAGACATATGGAAAAAAAAAAAAAAAAGGTCCGGAACCCTCCTATCAGCGCTCATTTGTACTGAAATTTTGTCGCTTGTTTGGGCATCACTCTAAGGCTCAAATTGGCTAATTTTTGGCGCTTGATTGTCCTCTGTCGGCGCTCAATTGGGGTGCTCCGATAGACATATTTCGCGCTTGTGTTAAAAATCAAAATTTCAATACAGCCATAAAATCAACGATATAATAACTTTGTTTCCGTAAGTAATCTTGTAAACAGGTTCTAACGTCATTGGGTGATGCCATCGAACAAGTTATTCATTTATTCATATATATATATATATATATATATATATATATATATATATATATATATATATATATATATATATATATATATATATATATATATATATCCAGAATTTATAACTTGAACCAATCTCTAAGAATGAATGAAGTAAATGGTCTATGGCTTATGCTTTTTAATAAGCAACGGTTAACGGCAGACATTATTGCAGTTTAAACCTGCCCCACATCTTGTAAAGTAAAGTGCATAGCCTACTGGTCTCAACACCACCATCACCTCCCAGCCAACATAATCAAGAATGGTAAATATATTTAAAATATTTTCGGTTTTATTTAAAATAGTCTTACGAACCTTCTCTGTCAGCTTTATGTCACTTCTCCAAACTATAAATGCGCTGTCGTATTCATGAACATTTTGTGCCCGAGAACTCATCATTTATTGTAGTGTTTCCGCAAATAAAAATGGAAAAAAAAAAACATTAAAACTTATATATTTATTCAAATTCACCGTAATATCTTTCATTTGTTTTGTTCTTTCGATTTCTTTGTTTCGCCTTATGGTTGAAATATCTCTTTTGCCAATGTTGTGTGAAACTTTTTTGCCGTTTAAAACGTGAGTCTATTAATGGAGTAAGAACATTTTCCGCACATAAAAGAGGCCTTTTATTGGTAGTGATAAAAGATGATAAATATTGTGTTTATTATATGGGCCGACATAAAAGTTACAGAGATAGGAAAACAAGGTGAAAAAAAGAAAGACAAATAGAGAGAAATATTTAAACCAAATGCAGCTAGTGGCCGATGGAACGCTGCTAAGACCCTTGAGTAATTTCTTCAGTCCACCACATGACGTTCACTGTCAACACCAACAGACCAAACACCCCTCACACCAGGGTTGCCAGGTTGGCCTTTTTCAGGTCAAAAACTTAAAATTCTGGCCTTTTTGAAAATTGGTTGGCTATTAGCAATATCATAGTAAGAAAGGTTGGCCTTAAATGTTATGCTTTTCGCCATTTTTACTAGTAGGTTGGCCTTTTCAAGCTACAGCTGATTAGAAGTTGGCCTTTTTTCATTTAGAAAACCTGGCAGCCTCACACCCGCTAGCGAGGAGAATTGATAGACACATTGCTTACTGTATTATATTCCTTCACCAGGCAATCAGAGGCGATGTGTTTTGTGCTATTTATAACTTAATGCTAAGGTATAAAACCAATTTGGTTGGGATTACTGACAAACTTCCATGAATATACATAATTTCACGAGTCTATTAGAGAAATTTTACATGTTATCAATCGATTCAGAATGCATGTTTCAACAGGATGCGTCTTGGCGGGAAAACTGCATGATGGTTAAGTCATATATTGAAAATTAATCTTTTATTTCAGCATAATATCATGCACTAGCGTACATTGTATTTGGATTTCATAAAACCCAAGTCTTGAAAAGAACAGGTCGTTGTTTATTCCCTGGTAAATGCTTAAAGGGTTGTGTTTGCCCTCATGCAGGGTAATAGCCTAGGCCTAGGTCTAACTCATTTCTTCCCCCAAGACGTAGGTTTTGCTTATTCATATAAAAAGCAATTTTAATATTAGGATATAGTTCGCTAATCGTGGAAAATTTTCCAATAAATACTTGAGAAAAGAAGGCAGATTAAAAATTACCAAATAACAAGTATAACACTCGGCCTATTATCTCAAACTTTGTACCTAAAGTGTTTCCGCATAAAACTATTAACATTATTCTTATCTTTACTGATTGTCATTGGTATCGTTGTAATTACCACCATTATAAATCATAACATAAACATAATCATATAATTATAAAGAAGACTCTTCCATTAAGTTTTCCGTTTCTATGATATGACAGGATAAACCAACTTGCTTCACATGACAACTATTGCATTGCAAATTGCTTACCTTTAAGACTTATCCTTCAGGACTGTCTGTAGCTGGAAAAAACACGTGACACCAACGTTGTGGCTACGATCATCAATGTTGCAAAACTTCCTTCACTGGCAACGGTAAGAAACAGAGATGGAAGCACTGCACTTTCGGTAACACATTTAGTGCTATTCTCCCTATTTCTTTTTAGAAGTCAACATTGATGTTGATCCGTAATTGCTTCAAAATCTCACTGCAGTTTCATATTTCATTCTTCCTGACTAGACCATCTCCAGATCAACATTATCTCTTGCTTTCTGTTCTGCCTTTACTGCAATCACACATCAAAATTATACGTCTAATGACGTTCCGAGGAGCCATGTCACGGCGCGTCCTCTTCTTCTCGTACCTGGATGGGGTCTGGGAGGGGAGGGAGACGGTACGACTTTACCAGGGATTTTAAGTACTCTATTAACTGATTAGGTTCGATGAAAAAGGCGTTTCTGATTTTGCAAGTATGTCTGCGTCAGGAATGGATGATAATGTAAATAAAGAATTAACCCACTGTAGGTATTATTTTGGATACGCTATGATATCGATTTAAAGCAATGAATCTCACTTTAGTACTATGGAGTCAAAATTGATCTTATCTGTGTGAATAAGTTTGGGTCCATAGGCGGGTTTACACCATCGAACAGTTCATCGAACGCAGTAAGACAGACAAGTGTTTAAAGTGATGTTCGAACACATGAACAGAGTATCTAGTTGTCGAACACGCTCGTCGAACGGTTCGAAGAAAGTTTGTTCTTGCCTGAACTTTGTGGGCGGGGCTTCATTCTCCACAATCCCTATGTATTGTGGCTGACTCCACCTCTTTTTACCGTTCGACGAGCAGGTTCGTTCGATCGTGTACACTAATGCTATCCCAAATATAAACATGCATCCGCTATTTATCATATATGATTCCCAATTGATTTAGTTTTTGCAAACGTTTGGTAAATCCAGTTTTTATAAGTTATTTGTGGATTTTCCTCGATAGGCTAGAAATCCAGTGTAAAAAAACAGTGATAAACTGACATTCACAAATATATATATATATATATATATATATATATATATATATATATATATATATATATATATATATATATATATATCATCAGCCGATACGAGTCCACTGCAGAACAAAGGCCTCAGACATGTCCTTCCACTTGAATGTGGTTATGGTCCTTTTGTACTAGTCCACGCCCGCAAACTTCCTTGGTTCGTCGATCCATCGTCTTCTCTTCCTTTCGCTGCTTCTTTCACAATCTTTAGTAACCCAATCTATTATCCTTAATGTCCATCTATTGTCTGTCATTCTCATTATATATCCTGCTGATGTCCATTTCCCTTCTTACATGTTGTTAGAGTATCCTCTATTTTAGTTTGCTTTCATATCCATGTTGCTCTTTTTCTGTCTCTTAGTGTTATTCCCATCATCCTTCTTTCCATAGCTCTTTGAGTTGTAACTAGCTTATATTCTAAGGCTTTAGTAAAGAATATGGCAGACTATCTGGTGCATGTGTAGGTAAAAGAAAAATGAGCCCTAACCAGAGAGAAGCATCCAACGTAGAACTGTCTGGCCAGTCAAAGGACCCAATGTCTCTCTAGCGGTGATATCTAGAAACGCTGATTACATGGATATGGTCAGTTGTTGAATACCCACTTCTAAAGCCTGCCTGCTCTCTTGGCTCATTAAAGTCTAGCTGTCTTTCTATTCAGTCTAATAAGATCTTTGTGTATATTTTATATATTACGGCGAGTAAACTTATTGGGCAATAATTTTTCAGTTTTTTTTTTGTCTCCCTTTATGTGCATTATTATATTATGTATATATATATATATATATATATATATATATATATATATATATATATTAGTATTACTAGCCAAGCTACAACCCTAGTTGGAAATGCAAGATGCTATAAGCCCAAGGGCTCCAACAGGGAAAAATAGCCCAGTTAGGAAAGGAAATAAGGAAATAAATAAATGATGAGATTGAATTAACAATATACCATTCTAAAAACAGTAACAGCGTCAAAACAGATATATCCTATATAAACTATTAACAACGTCAAAACCAGATATGTCATATATAAACAATAAAAAGACTCATGTCAGCCTGGTCAACATAAATACATTTGTTCCAACTTTGAACTTTTGAAGTTCTACTGATTCAACAACCTGATTAGGAAGATCATTCCACAACTTGGTAACAGCTGGAATAAAACTTCTAGAATACTGTGTAGTATTGAGCCTCATGATAGAGAAGGCCTGGCTAATAGAATTAACTGCCTGCCTAGTATTACGAACAGGATAGAATTGTTCAGGGAGATCTGAATGTAAAGGATGGTCAGAGTTATGAGAAATCTTATGCAACATGCATAATGAACTAATTGAACGACGGTGCCAAAGATTAATATCTACATTAGGAATAAGAAATTTAATAGACAGTAAGTTTCTGTCCAACAAATTAAGATGAGAATCAGCAGCTGAACACCAGACAGGAGAACAATACTCAAAACAAGGTAGAATAGACGAATTAAAACACTTCTTCAGAATAGATTGATCACCAAAAATCTTGTAAGACTTTCTCTATAAGCCAATTTTTTGTGCAATTGAAGAAGACACAGACCTAATGTGTTTCTCAAAAGTAAATTTGCTGTCGAGAATCACACCTAATATTTTAAAAGAGTCATACAAATTTAAAGAAACATTATCAATACTGAGATCCGGACATTGAGGAGCCACCGTCCTTGACCTACTTACAATCATACTTTGAGTTTTGTTAGGATTCAACTTCATACCCCATAATTTGCACCATGCACTAATTCTAGCTAAATTTCTATTAAGGGATTCACCAACCACAGATCTACATTCAGGGGATGGAATTGATGCAAAGAGAATAACATCATCTACATATGCAACAAGCTTGTTTTCTAGGCCAAACCACATGTCATGTGTATATAGTATGAAAAGTAATGGGCGAAGAAGACTACCCTGTGGAACACCGGATACCACATTCCTATACCCACTATGGTGGCCATCAACAACAACTCTTTGAGATCTATTACTTGAAAAATCAATAATAATGCTAAGAAACGACCCACCCGCTCCCAACTGTTTGAGTTGGAAAACAAGGGCCTCATGATTAACACTGTCAAAGGCAGTACTAAAATCAAGGCCAATCATACGAACTTCCTGGCCACAATCAAGCGATTTCTGTACAGCATTGGAGATTGTAAGAAGGGCATCACATGCTCCAAGGCCTTTATGAAAACCAAATTGCGAAAAAGGGAGTAGGTGATTACCTTCAGCAAACCTATTAAGACGTTTTGCCAGAAGACGTTCAAAAACTTTAGATAATATGGGAGTTATAGAAATTGGGCGGTAATCAGTGGAACTTGAGCTAATACCAATACATTTACATAGAGGAGTAGCATTACCAATTCTCCAACAAGTGCTAAAAGCTCCTCCTCTTGCTAACTTGCGCAAAATAACAGATAACTTTGGAGCTAAGAAATCTGCTCTCTTTATAAAAAAAACAAAGGAAAAATACCATTTGGGTCTACACCTCCCTAAGCATCAAGGTCCATCAACAGAGCTTTAATCTCACGAGATCGAAAAGCTAAACTAGTTAGTTTAGCCTCAGGAAAACAGGAATGAGGAAGTTCTAGTTTTTCATTACTCTGTTTACTGTCAAAAACATCAGCCAAAAGGGTTGCCTTTTCCTTTGGACAGTGAGTGACTGAGGCATCTGGTTTAAGTAAAGGAGGAACTGTTGCATCTACACCAAAGAGTGCAGATTTAAGGGTAGATCACCATTTATGTTCCTGATTTGTACCAGAAAGGGTTTCTTTTATTGTTAAATTGTATTCCTTTTCAGTTGAAGCATAAACTCTCTGAGTAAAAGCTCGAAGCTGAGTATAGTTGTTCCAGGTCAAATCTGATCTGTTACTCTTCCAAAGGTGATAGGCCTCCTGCTTCTCCAAATAAGCACATCTACAATCATCATTGAACCACAGTTTGTCCTTCACTCGGTACCTTAGCACACGAGAAGGGATACGCCTATCAATTATGTTGACTAGATTCTTATTCAAAGGGACTACAGGATCTACACTACTATATAATTGTGACCAATTCAAGCACAAAAGATCATGCAAAATCCCATTCCAGTCTGCTTGGGATTTCATATAAATTTTACATGAGTATGATATATCAGGGATAGGCTCCTCAGTCTTCACTACTAATGAAATCAAGGCATGATCAGATGTCCCGACTGGAGAACCAACCTTACTAGTTATAACGCCAAGGGAGTCAGTGTATACGAGGTCCAAGCAATTAACAGACCTGTGAGTAGCTTCATTTATGATTTGTTCATTTCAGAGGCAAAGTCTAAAGCTTTTAAGCCACGGCGATCGGTAGGAGAGATAGAACTTAACCACTCCCAATGGTGAGCATTAAAATCACCAACAAAGACAAAAGAAGCCTTTCTATCATCGTCTTGTATCTTAGCCATAATGGTAAGGAAACAATCGAAGATAGAATCATCCATGTCTTGAGTCCGGTAGATCGAACACAAATAAAAGTTGTTATGCTTGCTACAAACTTTTATTACCTGAATCTCATGACATCCACATTGATAGCAGGACTTATGAGAAGCAGGGTACTCGGTCCTTTATACACCGCCATTCCCCTGGCCCTAGGGATGGCAACACGTTTTAACATTATTAACTTCTTAAAACCAGTTATAAGGAACTTAGATGAGTGCCTCATATTAGAAACCAAAGTTTCTGAGCACAAAAGAATATCATACTGTCTGTACGCAACTGTCAGGTCTTGGATATTTGCATGAAGACCACGAATATTGTAATACAGAAGACGACATTGACGAAATCTAGGACGTACTGGTCCCGGATTTCGCTCAATGTCTCCAGGCAGCATGAGAATTAATAGAAATAAAAAAAGAGACATCATACTTAAAAACTAGAATAACCAGAATTATAAAAAAAAAAAAAAATATGTACATAATTATAAATAAAGTGATTGATGATACCCATAGACTATAGTAAAAAGTCGGAAAAACTGGTCAACATGGAGGCGCCGATACACCATGCAAGGCTAAATACCCTCCAGGATAGCTACTTCAACTGAAGGGAGGACAGTAAGGATGGTTTTGAGAAGAAAAAGAATCAGAAAAGGGAAAAGACAACCTCTTGATAAACCACCAGGCATCCATGGCCCTTCTATCAAGCCTGCCCAACACATCATTTAAAAAAAAACAAGAGGAAGAAAAAAAATAATAAGATAGAATAGTGTGCCCGAGTGTCCCCTCAAGCAAGAGAACTCTAACCCAAGACAGTGGAAGACCATGGTACAGAGGCTATGGCAGTACCCAACAGTAGAGAACAATGGTTTAATTTTGGAGTGTCCTACTCCTAGAAGAGCTGCTAACCATAGCTAAAGAGTCTCTCCTACCCTTACCAAGAGGAAAATACACTGAACAAATTGCAGTATAGTAATTAACCCCTTGGGTGAAGAAGTATTAAGTATCTCATTGATATCAGGTGTATGAGGAAAGACGAGAATATGTAAAGAATAGGCCAGACTATTCTCTGTAAGTGTAGGCAAAGAAAAAATAAGCCGGGACCAGAGAGAGGGATCCAATGCACTACTAACTGGCCAGTCAAAGGATCCAATACATCTCTAGTGGTAGTATCTGAACGGGCAGCTGGTGCCCTGGCCAACCTACTACCTACCTATGTGTGTATGTGTACTTATGTATATATGCATATATACACATAATGTATATCATACCGTATGTGTGAGGTTCTGTGAGTATTCAACCATTTTTTTTTTTTTTTGAAAATCTGGAACAAATGTCTCAATTGATTGGCCAGCGCACCAGCCACCCGTTGAGATACTACCACTAGAGAGTTACGATATCTTTTGACTGGCCAGACAGTACTACCTTGGATCCTTCTCTCTGGTTATTGTTCATTTTATCTTTGCCTATACATAAACCGAATAGTCTGGCCTATTCTTTACATATTCTCTTTTGTCCTGATACTCCTGACAACACTTGAGATTACCAAACAATTCTTCTTCACCCAAGGGGTTACTGCCCTTTAATTGTTCAGTGGCCACTTTTCCCTTGCTAAGTGTAGAAGAGACTCTCTAGCTATGGTAAGCAGCTCTTCTAGGAAAAGGACACTCTAAAATCAAACAATTGTTCTCTAGTCTTAGGTAGTGCCATAGCCTCTCTACCTTGGCCTTCCACTCTCTTGGGTTAGAATTTTCTTGCTTGAGGGTACACTCGGGCATACTATTCTATCAAATTTCTCTTCCTCTTGTTCTGTTAAAGTTTATATAGTTTATATAGGAGATATTTATTTTTATGTTGTTACTCTTCTTAAAATATTTTATTTTTCCTTTTTCCCTTTCCTCACTGGGCTATTTTCCCTGTTAGTGCCCCGGGGCTTATAGCAACCTGCTATTCCAACAAGGGTTATAGCTTAGCAAGTAATAATAATAATAATAATTGGTCTCTCTCTGTTTCGCCGTCTGATCCAATCAATCATATTTGTATGTTCAACATTCGTTTATTCTTGTCTTCTCAGCTTATTCATTGTCCTAAAGGACTTGTCTACCAAATAAACGCGATTTAAGTTTTTTTCTTTACTATCAATAGTATTTATATTAATATTTATATCAGTTATTTCAGACCGTGACGTGGGGAGGGAGTAGTCATTCCCTGGGGAGAGGAGGTACCCGGAGAGATACAACCGGAACCCATACACTCGCACAAATTGCTGAACCACTGGGCTGTTATTAGGAAAGGGGTAGGGGTTGGGAAGGGTTGAATATGTGTGTGCTTTTTTTTTATTTATTTAAATACTTAGACGTAAGAAAAAAATATTTGTTATCAAGATAAATGTGAAACACGTGTGATTTGGAATCTACACATAGAAGCTTCCTATTGTAGATTTGGAGACTAAGCGAAATGTGTCCAAAAGTAAACTGGCTGTTTTAAGAGGAAATGTGAGACTGCTACTTTCAGAAGTAATCTCTTCTGATAGGATAATAGATTCATTGATAGTTTAATGTAGATTGTTCTGTAATTATATACTGCAACAACTGTGCACTTTTGACTGCCTCTTGCCGGCCAAACTGCGCTTGTGGGACTAGAAGTTTTATTCCAGCTGTTACCAAGTTGTGGAATGATCTTCCTAATCGGGAAGTTGAATCCGTAGAACTTCTGAAGTTCAAAGTTGGAGCAAATGTTTTTATATTGACAAGGCTGACATGAGTATTTTTATAGTTTATAGATGACATATCTGTTTTTGACGTTGTTAATAGTTTATATAGGACATATCTGTTTTGACGTTTTTACTGTTTTAGAATAATTTATTATTAACTTGTTCTCATCATTTATTCATTTCATTATTTCCTTTCCACACTGGGCTATTTTTCCTTATTGGAGCCCTTGGTCTTTTAGCAATTTATTTTTCAAACTAGGGTTGTAACTTGGCTAATAATAATAATAATAATAATAATAATAATAATAATAATAATAATAATATGACCCCTTGGTCTAAGAGTGGGGCGAAAGCTCCGGGCAATCCCAGTGTTTGTGTATACAATGTCTTTTTAAACTGTCTCATTCTATTAGCCTTTCACAAATGAATTCTTATTGTATTATGAATTAGCAGATTATTTGACATATGCCTAAAATATCACGTTGATGACTGCGAATAAATATTTGATGTTTTAAAATAAAAAAATGAAATAATTTAAAACCGCAATATCTATCCTTTGAATGTTTTAAGCTCCACACTTAAAGTATCACTTTCGTCATGAAATATAAATTGTGATTATTATTATTATTATTATTATTATTTGCTAAGCTACAACCCTAGTTGGAAAAGCAGGATGCTATAAGCCCAGGGGCTCCAACAGGGAAAATAGCCCAGTGAAGGAAGGAAACAAGGAAAAATAAAATATTTCAGGAACAGTGACACCACTAAGATGAATATTTCATATATAAACTATAAAAACTTTAACAAAACAAGAGGAAGAGAAATTAGATAGAATAGTGTACCCGAGTGTACCCTCAAGCGAGAGAACTCTAACCTAAGATAGTGGAAAACCATGGTACAGAGGCTATGGCATTACCCAAGACTAAAGAACAATACTTTGATTTTAGAGTGTCCTTCTCCTTGAAGAGCTGCTTGCCATAGCTAAAGAGTCACTTCTACCCTTAAAAAGAGGAAAGTGGCCACTGAACAATTAAGTGCAAAAGTTAACCCCTTGGGTAAAGAATTGCTTGGTAATCTCAGTATTGTTAGGTGTATGAGGACAGAGGAGAATAAGTAAAGAATAGGGCAGACTATTCGTTGTATGAGTAAGAAAGGGGAAATGAACCGTAACCAGAGAGAAGGATCCAATATAGTACTGTCTGGCCAGTCAAAGAACCCCCAAACTCTCTAGCGGTGGTATCTCAACGGGTGACTGGTGCCCTGAGAACCTACTACCTACTCACGCAAACTTTGGAATAACTTTCGTGAATGACGATAGTAGCAATGATGACCTCCTTTCCAGAACATTTTGTACCCTATTGTTCAGCAACAATGCGTGTGTTCTATTGAGGTTTTCAAATAATAGAGGTTTGACGTTGCTGGTGAAAGAATATATAACTGACAGTAATTACGATTCGGTTTTTCACGAATAAGGATATGAATTCAGGCAATTGACGCACGAGTCTCTCTCTCTCTCTCTCTCTCTCTTAGATGTCAGGATGTCAGAAAACCTCAAATCTCTCTCTCTCTCTCTCTCTCTTTCTCTCTCTCTCTCTCCTCTCTCTCTCTCTCCAGTTAATTGCATTGAAATATTATCAAAATTCTTCCGTACTGTTTCTCATACAGAAAATAATGGTAGGTAGTAGGTTAGCCTGGGCACCAACCACCCGTTGAGATACTACCGCTAGAGACTTATGGGGTCCTTTGACAGGCCAGACAGTACTACATAGGACCCTTCTCTCTGGTTACGGTTCTTTCCCTTTACCTACAAAGACACCGAATAGTCTGGCCTATTCTTTACAGATTCTCCTCTGTCCTCATACACCTGAGAACACTGAGATTGCCAAACAATTGCTCTTCAACCAAGGGGTTAACTACTGCACTGTAATTGTTCAGTGGCTTCTTTCCTCTTGGTAAGGGTAGAAGTGACTCTGTAGCTATGGTAAGCAGCTCTTCTATGAGAAGGACACTCCAAAATCAAACAATTGTTCTCTAGTCTTGGGCAGTGGTCTTCCACTGTCTTGGGATAGAGTTCTCTTGCTTGAGGGGACACTCTGGCACACTTCTATCTAGTTTCTCTTCCTCTTGTTTTGTTAAAGTTTTTTTTATAGTTTTTATAGGAAATATTTATTTTAATGTTGTTACTATACTTAAAATATTTTATTTTTCTTTATTTCCTTTCCTCACTGGACTATTTTCCTTGTTGGGGCCCCTGGGCTTATAGCATCCTGATTTTCCAACTAGGGTTGTAGCTTAGCATTTAATGATAATAATAATAATAATAATAATAATAATAATAATAATAATAATACGTTGAAGACATTTTCTTGGCTCGGCTGTACCAGAGTCAATAGGGTACAGTAGCTGCTAGCGAGTTGTGTCTGTGTCAACACAAAAAGCCAATAGTAGAGTATACTGACCGTCTGTCACCATTACAGAAAAATATTTAGAAAACCGGTGCCGGCTTATTTCCCTATTGAGTCGTGCGGCTTTTCTGATCTTAAATCTGAAACATACTTATTAGCTCCAATCTAAATTATCTGTACCAACTGTGTGTCACTCCGGGGTCACCAACGTGACGACCCAAGAGTAGGTTGTGACTCAGTTATACACGGCTCATATATTCAACAACGTTGAGCACATGTTCCACGGTGGCTTGTAACAGAGTTTACAATACCCAGGAATCTTGGAGATGAGGTCATAGGTAAGCAACCACTGGCTGCGACTTAAATTAATCCTATTAATAATTTTACTTTTACTTTAATTATTCTACATGTGACAAGAGAACTCTAACCCAAGACAGTATCCCTGGAATGTACATATTGGAGAAACAGTAGCAAGACATAAAGGAAGCCTATCTGAAAAGACTACGATTGACTGCTACAGCTTTTTCTTTAATTTTATTCATTTATTAATTTATTTATTTATATTTGTAGTGTTTCACGCTTTAGGTTTTGTCGTACGTTTAAATAAATGATTTTAATTTCATGATGTAATAGTTTATTATTCTTTACTACGTGGGTGCAAGAGAGACTTGATAAACTCCTACCTGTAGAAATCATGCGGCATGACAATTTAAAAAAAAAATGCTTTTGATAAGTTATGTGAACATATTGCTGCACAATATCCATTAAATTAGTTCACGTTTTAGGTTTTATCCATTAAGTTTCAATAAACTATTTTCATTTTATGATTTAATCGTGTTATTATTCTTAACCGTCCCCTAAAGAGTCCCGCTCGTTCTGGCGCATCTTTAAGTGATTCCTGACGCGTATAGGTCTATGTAATGTAAGGAATTTGAACCTGAAATATTTACTCAAATTTGATACTTGAAGGACGCATAAATATACGAAGATGATATGATTTAATGATATTGAAGCAGGTATAGTGCTTACTAAAGATACATGGGTATCTGTATTGCAAAAGGCATCAAAATCTATCTCAAGAGAGTTTAGGGTATATGCAATAATTATGAACTAAATGATAAAATGGGAAAGTGTTGATCATTTATATTTATTTTGGAAATGCTTCGTATAAAATCTTAGTAAAGTTCAACACGTAATTCACATCTCTCTCTCTCTCTCTCTCTCTCTCTCTCTCTCTCTCTCTCTCTCTCTCTCTCTCACAAATTAAACATTTACCTACAATTCTTGCTGTATCTCTGTTAATTCTACCATTTTATGTTCATATGGCAATTAAAAACTCACATGAATTAAAATATGTTTACTATTGATATTAACCCCATACATTATACATAAATGATCATAACAATAAACTTTAGATCACGAAGTCTGTTCATGGTGTTCACGTTTACCTCTAACCATTTTGAATGCCAAAACAGCCTTTGGGCGAGTTGTAGTAGGGAGCAGTTAACCTGATACTTAATTCAACGGTCAAACTGGCAGAGCCGGACTCACAGGAGTTTCAGAAACAACCACAGCTTGGTCGGAGTGACTTCATGTTACGAACGCACTAAAGCAAAAATACACTTCAAAGTTTCAAAATATTGGCCTGTTGATCATCGTTATGAAATAATGCAATAACTATATCTAGTTCAGCAATAATCCTCTTAGAGAGACCGTCCTGCTTCTATTCAATGTAAAGAAATATAAATAATTTTAATTTGGTTAACAAGTTCCTTAGGACAAAGAATGAGAAGAGAATACAAGAATAAACGAATGTTGAAACACATAGAAATATGATTGATTACATCAGATGGGGAAACAAAGGATGATCAATTGAGATATTTTGTCCACTTTTCCACTAGAATGGTTGAAGGTTTTCACACACACACACACACACACACACACACACACATATATATATATATATATATATATATATATATATATATATATATATATATATATATATTATATATATATATATATATATATATATATATATATATATATATATATATATATATATATATATATATATATATATATATAGAAATTGTAGATGAAGGGGAACAAGTCGAAAATACCCAATCCGCTCTTCCAGTTGTAGAAGAAAGGCAGGGAATACCAAACGAGAAGAACGAAAAGCCTGTCAATGACGACTGCGACGATGACACAGAAGAGTATTATCAGTGTGAAGGAACTATTAAATCACAGGAGATTGGAACATGTGAAATGAAAACTATATTAGTGGAAGCAATGGTTCACCAAGCAATAGATGAAGACGATAAAGTAAATGCAATAAATCTAGGAAATGATGTAGATAATATAAATGAGCGAGACAATGAGGACGAATATACAAATGTTAATAAGTGTCAAAATACCACCGAGGAATGTGGAATTGTAAGCGAGGAAAGAGAAATCGCTGCTTTGGAATTAGATGAAACTCCGGTTCTACCCAATGTTGATAAGGAAAGTGGGACTTGGCATACTAAACAGGGTGTTGGCAATGAATTACGAATAACTCTTAAAAAGGATAAGGCAATGGACACGAAACATGTTGATGTTTCGGATGAAAGTGATTCCTCGGACAACATGTATAGAAATCGTTCTAAGAAACCAAAGCATTGTTAAACTTTTTGTTTCTATGTTCACCTTTTCCCCTTCAATGCTTTGACATTCAATACATGCATGTTAAATGTTGCCACAATAAATGTAAATGGATTGAATAATGTAAATAAGCAGATGAAGTTGATTAATTTCATGTTTTTGTATAAACTTGATATCATTTTTATTAAAGAGCACAATATTAAAGATAGAAGTAAATTTGAATACCTAGAAAAGTGTTGTCAGAAGTGAATTTGAATACCTAGAAAAGTATTGTCAGATTCTCATAAATTATTCTCGAAATCTGATAGGAGGTTTAGCTATACTTGTTAATAATACATCCAACGTGGAAATTTTAAATTCAGAAATTGATGTAAATGGTTTTGTTTTAAGTGCGGTATGTAGAGTTTCAAATGATCGAATTCAACTTTTGAATGTATATGCACCCTCAGGCAGTGATAAAAAACGAGAAAGAGAAAAATTGTTTGGCAGTGATATTTTATATTTCTTAAGAAACAATATTAGTAGTATAATAGTGGGTGGAGATTGGAATAGCATTACAAACATGAGAGATTGCTCAAATCCTGATAATAATCTTCTGTCAAAATCGCTTCTGGACCTAAAAAATAGTTTAAAATTGAAGGATGCTTGGTTTATCATAAATCTCTAAACTGAATTTACTTCTCTGAGAGAGAATTATGGTTCTAGACTGGATAGGTTTTATGTCAAAGATTTTCAAAATAATATCTCTAACATTCATACAGTTCCTTTGAGTTGGTCAGATCACTGTGCTGTAAAACTATCTTTAAGATTAGAAAATATTGTAAAAATAGGGAAGGGATACTGGAAATTGAACTGAAGTATACTTGAAAATTATATCACCGCAGATAATATTACTATATGCTGGGAATTTATTCGAAGAAAAAAATGTAATTTTCAGCATATAATTTTGTGGTGGGAATTTGCAAAAAATGAACTTAAGAATTTCTTCATTAAATGCTCAAAACAAGTAAATAAGCAAAAATACGGTCTGTTAAATCTGCTAAATTATCAGTTTATGCAACAAATGGGGAAATCTAGTTTAGAGCCTGGTAATCTTGATATTGCAAATCAGTTAAAATCAAGAATAAATGATATTCAAAAGGACATATGTGAAAGTATAAAGGTAAGGGATAAAGTTGAAAACCATTTGAAGGGGAGCAGGTATCGGCATTCCTACTTGGAAGAGAGAAAGGGGCAAGGGCTTTTTTAAGTAAGATAAAGAGATATGATGGAAGTGAAATAATAAGCCCAAAAGCCATCATGGATTATGTGAGAGAACATTTTGAGAATTTATTCAGGAAAGAAGAATGTGATATGGATAGGCAAAACGAGTTCTTGAATATTATAGAGAAAGTTTTAGGAGATGAACATAATACAATATTAACAAAAACAGTCAGTGAAACAGAAGTGTTAGACGCCATTCGGGGCAGGAAAAATGGCAAAAGCCCTGGGACAGATGGATTGTCGGTGGAGTTTCATAAGAAATGTTGGAATATTGTTAAAGGGGATTTTATGGAAATTATGAAGTTTGTGTTCCGGAACAAAAATTTTTCAAAGATGAACAATGGGGTTATATCCATCATACCTTAAGAAGGGGATTTAGATATAATTAATAACTGGAGACATTTGACAATATTTAATGTTGATTTTAAGGTAATAACAAGAATTATATCAAGACGGATTAAAAAGGTTTTACATTTTATAATATCACAGGAACAATTTTGTTGTGTTGAAAATAGATCAATCAACAATTTGAGCTTTTTTATTAGTGATTTAATATTCTATTTAAATGAAAGTCATATATTTCTATTTAGAATACTACAAAGCTTTGGGTTTGATAATGATGTTGTTAATTGGATTAAAATGTTATATTCAGGTGCTGAAAGTGTATTATGTATAAATGGTCATATCTCTGACCCTTTTCCTGTCAACAAATCTGTAAGGCAAGGTTGTCCATTATCTATGATGTTGTTTACCATTTATCAGGAAGTATTTTACAGAATGATTAAGAAAAGGTTGTTTAATTATGGTTTACAATTGCCAAATGATTTGCATGTATTATTGCTAGGTTTTGCAGACGATTCTGTTATAATTATTACTTGTGATGGGGCACTATAGAAATGTTTCAATGTTATCAGAGAGTATGAGAACGCCTCAGGTGCAGTTTTCAATAGAGGTAAAACTTCAATTTTTGGTCTTTGTATCTGGAAAGAGAGGGTAGCATGGGTAGAATATGGTTTAAAAGTATTGAAAAGTTGTTGTAAAATTTTAGGCATATATCATAGCAACGATTATCAACAGAGTCTTGATTTGAACTGGAATATATTAGAAAGTAGCATAAATAAAATCATTGGGATATATCATAACAGAAAATTAACAATGTTTCAAAGAGCAATAATTGTAAATTGTAAAATTCTTGCAAAATTATGGTATACGGTACATGTATACCCAGCTCCAGTAGATTATAAAAAACGAATTCAGAAAAGTATTTTCAAATATTTGTGGAGCAACAACTGTGAACCTGTTGCAAGGAAAACTGTTTTTGTAAAAATTAAGAGGTGGCTGTGGAATTATTGATATCCAGTGTAAAGCGAGGTCAATCATGTTTAGCACATTTCTGAAATGTTTAAAAGATCGTTGTTTTGGTTACCAAATAATTCTTTATTATTCTAAAGTCAGAGCAACCTACCTTATAGAAAATGAATGCCAACATCAGAATTGCACCATTTTTACACCAAGTTTTTATGAAAGTATGATAAATATATTACGAAGTGTTATTAAGATGACCTCTTATCCACAGATAAGAACGAAAGTGGTATATGAACATTTAATGAAAAACAGTGAATATGTTCCAAATATTGAAAAATTGTATCCACTATTCAACTGGGAACTAATTTGGGAACATGTAAATAATAAGTATATAGAAAATAAAAGTAGAAAAGTCTTGTTTAAGTATGTTCATGAAATTTCAAGTACAAATGATAGGCTAGTTATGATGAAAATAAAAGATGTTAAGGAAAGCGGTTGTGGATACATAGTAACTAGTATGCATTTGGTATATTTCTGTCTTTTGGTTAAGAATTTATTGTCCTGGGTATTCGAATTGCTTATAAAATGTTGTAAATTGAAAACTAATAACATGTTAAGGATTATAAAACTAGATTTTGAAGCTAACTCAAAAAGTGATGAAAATAGAGTAATGGTAATAATAGCAGATTTTATTTCAAGTATCTGAATGGGAAGACAATTGGGAATAAGTGCTGAACAGCAAATTATTAAGTGTATGAAGAATAAACTGTTAAATACATTTAATGTAAATATTATTGGATATAAGAATCATGTTAAAAATATTTTCACAAATCAGTATGTTTCTAACTTAAAAACATATTTAGAAAAATAATAAAATAAAATTGTAATTTTATCATATAATAGATGTTATAATGTATATACCAAAATGTAAAATATAATTTGTTAAGGAATATTTCTTTATAAAAGAAAAAAAAATGTATGTTAAGAAAATGTAATTGGATTTTCATAATAAAAGATAAAAAAAAATCCAAATGCGATATCAAAAGCGCTGTTTATTTCTAGCGTTGTCATGGAAGGAAGTTTTACAACATTGATGATCGGGGCCACAACGTTGATGTCACATGCTTTTCCAGCTACAGACAGAGTCCCGAAGGATAAGTATTGAAGGTAAGCAATTTGCAATGCAATAGTTGTTATATGAATCAAGACGGTTTATCCCTTCATATCGAAGAAACGGAAAGCTTTAGGTACGAGCTTCATGATTTAGAATGATTGTAATAACATATAATTATGGAAATTACAACGATACAAATGGCAATCAATGAAGATGAGAATAATGTTAATAGTCTGATTCTGATGACACTTTAGGTTCAGAGTTTGAGATTCAAGGCCTAGTGTTTTTAATGACATTTAGTAATATGTGTCTTCTTATCTCACTTGGTTATTGGGCCATTTTCCATTATGAGCGAGCTATTTCATATACGATTAAACAAAATATACGTCCCGGGGAAGAATGGAGTTAGGCCTAGGCTACGGCTTGGCTTGATGGCGAACACAGCCCTTTAAGCATTTATCGGGGGAATAAACAACGACTTGTTCTTTTCGAGACTTTGGTTTTATAAAATCCAAATGAAATGTATGACAATGATTGGTATAATGCTGAAATAAAAGACTAATTTTCAATATATGACTGACTATTTCCCATCATGTAGTCTTTCCGCCAAGACGCATCCTGTCTAAACATATATTTTGAATCAATTGATGATATGAAATAGTTCCATATCAGACGCGTGGAATGGTGTATGTACATGATATTTTCTCAGTAATTGTACCCAAATTAGTTTTAAACTATTATTAAGCTATAAATAACAAATGAAAAAGCAACAACAACATCGCTTCTGATTGCCTGATTAATGAATGTAGTAGGCAATACATATAACAATTTGCCTCCCAGAGCGGGTAGTGTTGACATTGCCTAAGCCCTAAAGCAATGTGTGGGGGTTGATGTTGTCAAGTAAAGGGCTGCCAACGCTAGAGCTCGATTTACGTAAGGTAGTCCAATCCAAAACCAACGAACGAACGTCACGTTGGAGGACTGTAGGTGTTACTTTTCTTAGAAGCATTCTTTCGGCCCCTAACTGAATTTGGTTTGAGTATTTCTCTTTACCTTCCCTTCTTTCATCTTATTGTCTAAATCCCCAACTTTTACTTCTTCGGGCAGCTGGGAGATTTTCTCTAGTGGCATCTAGGGACTGAATGATCTTCCCAGAACCTAGTGCTCCCAATATAATTATCTACAACTGATAAACCCAATTTATTAACTTCCATTTCTGCCAATGAAAACCCGCTTGTATGTGCAGAAAAGACTCGTACATCATTAATTAACTCACGTTTAAACAACGTTGGCTAAATTTGTTTGCATCATTGGAATATTTCAACCATAAGGCGATACAATGAAATCGATTGGGCAAAACAAATAAAAAATATTACGGTGAATAGAAACAGATATGTAAGTTTTAATGCTTTTTCCACCTTTGACTTGTGTTTTTTAGAATTTGAGGAGTCAACTTTATTAGAGAATGAAAATTCTCAGACAAAATGTTCATGAATGCGACGGGGTATTTTTATTTTGGAGCAAGTGACAACAAAAGATACGGGAGGTTTGTGAGAATATATCATTCCTGTTTGTGGTGGTGTTGGTGATGAGGCCAGTATGCACTATACTCAATAAGATGTGGTGAAGCTGTACACTGCAGGCATGTCTACCGTAAACCATTGCTTGTTAAAAAAGCATAAGCCATAGAACATTTACATCTGCATTTCGCTCAGAATGGTAAAAGGTATTATTTCTGGGGGTTTATATGAATAAATTAATGATTTGTTTTATCTGGAATCACCCAATGACGTTAGAACCCTGTCTACAAACTTACCTACGGAAACAAAGTTATCATATCGTTGATTTTGTTGCTGTATTCAAATTAAAGCAGACTATTTTTACCACTAACATGAAAAATGTTACGGAGGATTTTTTTTATCCTTTCCACTGATTTTGTAATACAGTAATCTTATTCTTATACCAAATTAATATAATCATATGTTTTAAAGTCTTAGAATTTGCTCTAGTTGTAATTGAGAACTAGGGAAACGATAATGAGGGGAATAACATTAAAGGACAGGAAAAGAGCAACATGGATACGAGGGTAAACTAAAGTAGAGGATAATCTAACAATATGTACGAAAAAGAAATGGACATAGGCAGGACATGTAATGAGAATGAGAGATAATAGATGGACATTAAGAACAACAGATTAGGTCCCTTGAGATTTCTATAGATGCAGGGGTTGGAAAAAAAAAGACGAGGATTGACGAACTAAGAAAGTTTACCTTCGTGGACTGCCATAGAAAGGCCATAATTAGACGCAAGTGGAAAGGGCATGGCTGAGGCTTTTGTTTTGCAGTGATTAGTAACGCCTGATGATAATACACACACACACACACACACACACACACACACACACACACACATATATATATATATATATATATATATATATATATATATATATATATATATTATATGTTTTGTCATATGATAGAGGTTGTAAGCCTAAATGATTTGTTCTAGTTTACTTAATTTTGCGCAAATAAATGAAAAGAAAAGAAAACTGGCCATTCCTTTTGAGTTGGTAAAGTTGTGATAGTTTCAATGACATTATTCAATCCTTTTGACAAAACATTTTTTAGGGTTACCCGTGAACTTTTGAATTTCCATTTTTATTTCATCCATGTTATATATTTTGAAATAATTGCTTTATTGTATTTTGTGTGGAACTTGAGTAATTTCATTCTAATTAATCATCCATCATCATAGTAGTTGTCGACATCGTTTATATTAAACTTTTTCTCCTGAGCACTGAGGAGACAAGCATTCTAATGAGTCTAAATTTCCCGCCAAAATGGAGAGGGTGAGAATGGCTCTCTTGACACCTATACTTACAGCTCTCTCTCTCTCTCTCTCTCTCTCTCTCTCTCTCTCTCTCTCTCTCTCTCTCTCGTAAAGAAAAAATCAAATCGTTAGCAATCTCTCTCTCTCTCTCTCTCTCTCTCTCTCTCTCTCTCTCTCTCTCTCTCTCTCTCTCTCGTAAAGAAAAAATCAAATCGTTAGCAATCTAGCTAGAAAATGCTACATGGTCATAATTATGTTTTATTTTGTGCGTGGTGGGATGACGATGTCGTGGACGGATTTATTTCCAACTCCCCCTTCAGTAGTTTTTCATTCTCTCAATGACTCCTTTGCATCTACAGCCGAACAGTTTTACTTATTAAAATCGATATGGTTGCTTTTATTAATTATTGGTACACTATATATTAACTGAGGTTATTTTCTTAATAAGTTGAGGAAATACTTGACACTGCTTACCAAATATTAGCTACCAAATCTTGAATGTCAGATAGAGTACATCGAAAGTCCCCTTGGATAAATGGGATACATTGTTGGGAGGGTCCTGTGATAACCGATTTTTTGTTTTTATAACATAGAGATAAATGTCTACTTTTATCCTTGACTCGTGCACCCCCTCGAAATTACTCTCCGGGGGATTGGGGGGTACCCCAGGTTGAGAACCACTGTGTAGACCAAAGCCCCTGCAGATCGTCAACTAGACCTAGTTGGTTTGTTTCCCATAACCGGTTTGTTAGATCAAGCCTCTCGCAAAGACCTGCAAAGCAAGTCCTTCCTCATTATTATTATTATTATTATTATTATTATTATTTGCTAAGCTACAACCCTAGTTGGAAAAGCAGGGTGCTATAAGCCTAGGGACTCCAACAGGGAAAATAGCCCAGCGAGGAGAGGAAACAAGTAGTATTGCTGCCCAGACGTAGATATTATATCATGACAATTATTGTGTATAATCAACAGACTGCGGATGTATTAATGTATTAAAGAATTTAGACTTTTGTATCGAACTTTCCCAACATTCAAGTATATATATCATTGTATTATAGAGTAATGTATACTAAACCAATTATTTTATTGTAAGATTAATTACACGTTAAAGACAATGTCTGTTGGGTAACAGTAGATCTAGATAAAGGAATAAAAATGTTTTCTGAGAGACAAGGGAGTGACGTGGGACGTGCTTAGGCCATTCATAGACATAAAACATAATTATATTTAAATGATTGCCATAAAACTTCGTAGAAGTCTGTGTCGCGGGTTCAACTCCGCACCCGACCAGTCAGAAAGGAGGACACTTTGCTATCTGTGTAGACACTTCAGGATTATGTATGTAATCGACGGATAGGTTTGCGTAAAGCAAATGGGTGTTACAGACTAATACAGACACAAACACAGCCATTCCAACACCTTCTAAAAACATAACAGACACCTCACACGTCTCAAACTGTCGACCTAACCACGCCATGATTCCTCCTTGCTGGGAGGAGTGGCGATGGTGGCTGGTACAACCGTACAACACAAACATACGCTACCGGGGTCTAGCAACGGCGGGCAGGGCAGCCGGTCGGGACTACAGTCCACCCCAAAGCCAAAGCTAAGTCCTTCAAAAAAAAAGGCAACCGTGTTAACCCATACGAATGATGATGATGATGATATATATATATATATATATATATATATATATATATATATATATATATATATATATATATATATATATATATATATATATTTTTTTTTTGGGCTCAGGCCATGTCGTCCTGATGGAAGTTCCTTCATTAGTAGCTTTCTAGGTTATATTTGACTACAGTGATATATCCCAGAGAATTTACCAAAGGTATCCAGAATTCTAACTCCTGGAGCGAATATCCCTTAAAATTGGATATCGCGTAACTGGAGGATATATCCTTGACACGTTTCATAGCTATCTGCACCCCTAATAGCGTTTCCACTTCGAGGGGAAAAGGTGGCAAGAATATAGGAGATTCGTTAAAGAGGCAACGCTCTCGACACTCGTACTGTACTGTAAATAGCGCGCCAAATCGCCACCGCGAGGCGCCACCAATCCATTCTTTCTCTTGTAGCTTCGTTGACCGGTGTTATCCTGTGTTATCTCTCACTATTTTGGAGCTATTTGTTGCTATTATGTCTTCACCAGCCTCATCTGCTTCTGGAAAGTTAAGTAATATCTTTGAATTGTGTAAATGTAAGCTCTTGCCAGTTTTACTCTTCGATTGAGATCGTAATTAACGTAACAAGAGCTGTTGCCAGCAGGATGGCGTCATGATCGCGGTCGTTCTTCCTGTACATCTAGTTAGCCAGAACGACATTCCCGGCATTATTTGCTTTAATAAATTTAGCTATTTAGTATTTTAGCTAGGGATTTTTATATTATGTCATTGTTGTCGTGGTTTTGGCTATTTATGTTCGAGCCTCACGAGTGCTAGGCTTTCTAGCCTAGGCACCTACACACTTCATGCATGATATAACTTTACTGGTAAAGTTTTATTGAAGGTCAGGCAATATTTTATACAATTAAGATATTACTGCATAAATTTTCCTCTTCCAAGATAGTATACAAGAGAGTTTCGGTGAACGATTCTCTATGCTCCTAGACTTACTAGCCTAGGGGCTTTAGTATACTTTCATACATGTCCCCAATTGCTCATGTATTTTCTTCTAAGGTGAGGTTGATGCCTCCTACACCTTCTAAGTCGATACTAATCTCTTAGCGAGATTTAAGAGCAATTCCCTTTCCCTCTGATAAGCCTAGGCTACCCAAAGTTACCTTTGCTGTGAACTGAGTTCTGGCAAAGTTTACTGGGGTGTTTTGTTTCTTTCTCTTAACCACTGAATCAGTTTTTGAGTTAGAATGGGACATCAGAGTAAAGTCTGTGTTAGGCATCTTACTGTCTCGGTGAAATGATTTCCCAAGTCATGTTAAGTTGTCTATACAGGAAGTTAGGCTTCCCTAGACCATACGTGGAGGTTTTTGTTTTACAAATTCCTCCTTCCTCGGTCTAGCAGACAGTCCTGTGCTTAGACCGCAGAAATGATTTCTTCATTGTCTAAGATACCTGGTACAAGATTTTGTTCTCTTGCGAGATTGTGTCCTATGGCCGCTTTCTCACTTGACTAACCTAACCGGGGGAAATGATATCTCCTACTTGAGGTTACCTTATGAGATCAGAATCCTTTAAGTTGGGTAATGCCCTCGGGTATTACCTTACTTATAGGAATTTTCCCCCTTCTCCGCAGTCTCTTTTGTGTTGGATGAACCATCACCCTCCCAGGCCGTCATTCTACTTTTGACCCTAAGGGTAATATATAGAACTGGCCTGAGGTTCCTGGTCTGCTGCCGGCAGGTACCCTCATAATCATTAGAGTGTTCTTCAGTCCTCCCTTGGACTGCCTTCCATACCCCATATGGATGGGATATGGTTGGGTGGAAGCCCGAATATAATTCCCCCTTCCACTTGAACCCTCATTCGGGATGTAGGTCGGCAAGCCTGAGCCTTTGCCTTCCTCCATCCTCTCTCTTTTTCTTACCTTTCCTTATATTGGGCCGGCCGCCGGCAGCTTATAGCTGTCGGCGGCCATGTTAGTTGTCTGTCGGCCGGCAGTTACTCTGCTGCCACTTGCCGGGGGTGTCGCTGAGCGATAACCCAACGACAATAAACATACTATGACCAGTGGCCGCCGGCCGGCAGTCAGCCACCCAAAGTATAGATCTGAAGAGAGTAACTGCCTTCAATAGCCCAGAATAGGCATGCATATGTCGGCAAGGCCGGCATATGCCGGCAGGCCCGGCATATGTCGGCAGGCCCGGCATGTGCCGGCAGGCCCGGCATATGCCGGAAGGCCCGGCAGGTCTGGCGGCATACCGCCGCCAGTCAGTGCTGTAGCCTAAACATTTTTTTCCAACCTACAAGGTGCTTCATGGGCAGCCTATTGTGAGACCATCACATATAAGAGAATGATCCTCTCCACCACTTAATGGTTATCAAACATTAATTTACCCCCAATATTGAACCTGGGACATTGTGTTAAGAAGACACTTTATATCAAAGGATATTATCATCCCATACAAAATTCATTAAGAATTTATTGTTCAATATTGAAGGAGGTCATAGCAATGGGCTGGACAGGAAACACAAGTAGGTGTCTCTCCTATTTTCTAGCTTACTCTATCTAAGCTAATTTTTAAAAATATGTATGCTGAAATCTGAGAATTTCACCGAATACTTATATACTTTCTTTCTTTACAGGAGGGGCATCCCGAGTGCAGGAACAGCTTTTGCAGGGTCCGTAGCAAGAACTTCTACGACCATGACGTGTGCAGGGCCCAAGCACGCTGAGAAGTCACCCAGGGGGCTCTCAAATACTGGGACCCACAGGTATGTACCGTTTGTGACAAACTGGTAAAAGAGGCTTTTGATGATCAAAAGTCTACTGAGTCAAGGGATGCAGCAAGGGTCACGCTGCGAAAATGGGTCAGGGGTTTTCAGAAGAACACCTCTGGCCCATACCTTCCTAATGAGAGGATGAGGGACTGTCTTTTCCCTAGGGCATCTGCATATGCAATCATTCCCCAGGCTCAGCCTGAGATTCCCCTAGTACAGATTCCGATTGAATCAGTTGTTTCGGACGCCTTGAAGGGCATCCATTTAGATGACAACATGTCGGTTGTCTCAGAGGAGACTGAGAATAATCTCCTACTGGAAGAACTGGAGCAGGAGGATGACGTACCTCCTGAGGCTGAAGTCGATAAGACCAAAACAATTTCGGTATCTTCAGCCACGGTGAATGAGCCGGTGCCTTCGACTTCATCTACTGCACCCCAGCTAGATTCCATCACGAGTACGTTGCACTCGCTGCTGTCTATGGTGCAGGACATTCAGAAGAAATCATCCGAGAAAGAAGCTTCTCTTTGGACGGAAATGCATCAGCTGGTTGCAACACGTTTATCCCCGAAGAAGCTAAATGTCAAGGATCTCCCCGCTTTCTCTGACGTTAACCCTAGGAGATATGCAGAGCATATGCCAATGTCGGGGGGGAAGATCTTCCTCTCAGAGAAACTGGGCACTGTCCTAGTAGAGGAAATTGAGTTTTGGCCTAGCAAAGGAGGAAACAGAGCCGAAGGAGACGATTGTCCTCGAACTCTCTAAGGCTCAGGCCTTATATACAACCACCTTGAAAGAGAGGGCCTTTACTAGTTCCAAGTTGCCAGCTCTCAGCAAAAAGCACCCGTCCTTTATTGCTGACCCCAAACGTGCCTTCCCCTTTATGGACAAAGGGTTTAAGGCAGTTGAAGCAGGGAAACCTTGCCCTACACTGGAGGAGTGTAGACCCTTTTCCCTTGCTTTTCCATCAGATGATAAAGACTGGAAGGATGTTCATAACACCTTCACAGTTGGGAAGCTGGAGGAAGATATTGCTGGACGACAGTTCAGCGAAAACCTCCCGAAGCTGTCAGAGTCTCTCCTGCGCAGGGAACAAGAGACTAAAGAACGTCTTGCTGCTTCCATGTCTCTGCAGACTGGCTCAGAGACTATGGCAAGCATCCCAGACACCCCAGATATGTACATGGTCTTCGCCAATCTCATTTGGCAACAGTCACCAAGGACTTGTACAACTTTATCAAAGCCCGAAGGACTTGTAGAGAGTTCCTGTTCGCCTCGGCTGCGGTGAGACACGAACCAAGGAAGCTCATAGCCTCCAATATCTGGGGAAAAGACCACTTCCCAAGCGAAGTGGTCAAAGAGGTCGTGGACAAAGCCGCAGAAGAGAACAGGAATCTCCTCTCCAAGTGGGGCTTGTCCTTAAAAAGAAAATCTTGGGCTGACGAGGGTCCCCAGCCGAAGAATAAATCAAAACGACTAAGAGTGCCCTCTCGGCCTAGAAAACAGCAACAGCTTCCCGTGGCCACGGTGCCCCAAACGGTGACACATCCAACCACAACCTTCCAACTGGTGCCCCAAACGCTGGCGACCCAATCGCCGGTGTTCACCAGTCTTTGAAAGCCAATCGACGACTTTTAGCCCAAAGTCTCGAGGTTCCTTTCAAGGGTTCTCTAGAGCCCCTTCAGAGGTAGGGGTAAGAAAGGTGGACGTGGCCAAGGAGGCAAGTCCTCCAACCAGCACTCCAAATGAGATGCTACCGGTAGGAGGGAGACTTCTCCTCTTCCGGGATCATTGGACCTTCGATCCCTGGGCACACAGCCTAATCAAGAACGGACTAGGGTGGAGGAGTTGGAGCTCAACTCCACCAAACTTTCCTCAATTCTTCCAGCACTCAACCCCCATTCTGGAAGAATATGTTCAGGAACTCCTGAACATAAGAGTTATACGGAAGGCAAAGTCCATCAGATTCCAAGGAAGGCTGTTTTGTGTTCCGAAAAAGGATTCGGAAAAGCTCATAGTCATCCTGGATTTATCACCACTCAACAAGTTCATAGTGAACCACAAATTCAGAATGATGACGCTTCAACACATAAGGACCCTTTTGCCCAAACGGGCATACACAGTCTCCATAGACATGACGGATGCGTACTGGCATGTTCCAATCAACCGTCAAGTTTCCCCCTACCTAGGGTTCAAACTACAGAAAAGAGAGTACGTTTTAAGAGCCATGCCCTTTGGTCTAAACATAGCCGCAAGGGTATTCACCAAGCTTGTGAATGCAGTCATTCATCAACTACGCCTAAAGGGGATCCAGGTAGTAGCCTACCTGGACGACTGGCTGGTGTGGGCGGCATCCGAGGAAGAGTGCAGGCAAGCCTCCAAGCAAGTGATTCAGTTCCTGGAACTCTTAGGATTCAAGATCTACTTGGAAAAGTCTCGTCTATCTCCATCTCAAAAGTTCCAGTGGCTGGGCGTCCACTGGGATTTACAGTCACACTGCCTTTCCAATCCATCAAAGAAGAGGAAAGAGATAGCAGGATCTGTCAAGAGATTTCTTCAATCCGACAGGATATCAAGAAGGCAACAGAAGAGAGTGTTGGGGTCCCTCCAGTTTGCCTCAGTGACAGATCCAATATTGAAAGCACAATTAAAAGATGCATCAGGAGTTTGGAGAAACTACGCATCAAACGCTCGAAGAGATGTACAAAGACCGATTCCAAATCGTCTGCTATCACTACTCAAACCATGATCGGAAGCCAAGAATCTGTAGAGCAAGGCACCTCTGAAACCACCTCCACCGGCAGTCACCGTTCACACGGACGCCTCAAAAGAGGGGTGAGGAGGTCACTCTCATCATCGGGGAGTCCAGGGAACCTGGTCTCCCCCCTTCAAGACCTTCCACATCAATTTTCTGGAAGCCATGGTGGTTCTTCTCTCTCTGAAGAAACTGGAACTTCGCTGCTCAATCCACATCCGTCTGGTTCTAGAGAGCGAAGTTGTAATGAGATGCCTAAATCGACAAGGCTCTAGATCGCCTCACATAAATCAAGTGATACTGGCCATCCTCCGTCTAGCGAAGAAGAAGAGAGGGCACTTGTCAGCAGTCCACCTTCAAGGGTTCCGCAATGTGACAGCAGACGCTCTATCCAGGGTCAACCCAATAGAGTCAGAATGGTCCCTAGACGCAAAATCCTTCTCCTTCATATTACGCAAAGTCCCACGACTGCAGATAGATCTCTTTGCAAAGAGCGACAACAAGAAGCTACCCTGGTATGTAGCCCCGTACGAGGATCCTCTAGCGGAAGCGACAGACGCAATGTCCATAGATTGGAACAGGTGGTCCAAGATCTACCTGTTCCCTCCAACCAACCTTCTGCTGAAAGTCCTCGATAAACTGAGATCCTTTCGAGGGATAGCAGCAATAGTGGCCCACAAGTGGCCCAACCGTGTTTGGTTCCCTTTGATAATGGAACTACGCCTGAAGCTGATCCCGTTGCCGTACCCAGTTCTGACTGAGCAAGTGCAGATATTGACTGTCTCAGCTTCATCAGAGAAAACTCAGAACCTTCATCTCATGATTTTCTCGCCCTAGCGGTCAAGAAACGGTTCAGGTTTTTTAGGGACAGTATTACCTTCTTAGAAGAATATAAGTCAAAGTCAACAAGAAGACAATATGAGTCTTCTTGGAAGAAATGGGTGGCCTTTGTCAAGGTGAAGAATCCTAAGGAGATTTCTACGGATATCTGCTTGTCCTTCTTCATTCTTTTTCATGAACAAGGTGTAGCAGCCAACACGATTACTACATATAAATCTGCCCTAGTCAGACCAATACTATATACCTTCCAGGTAGACTTTTCTAATGAAATCTTCTACAAGATTCCATAAGCCTGCGCTAAACTTCAGCCCGCAGCTCCTCCAAAGCCCATTTCATGGTCTTTGGATAAGGTTCTTCACTTAGCATCAACTCTGAATAATGAGGATTGCTCGCTGAAAGACTTGACTCAAAAGGTGATATTCTTATTTGCACTAGCCTCAGGAGCCAGAGTTAGCGAAATAGTTGCCCTCTCGAGGGATGATGGCCACATTCAGTTCACAGACTTCGGAGAACTGAACCTCTTTCCGGACCCGACGTTTCTCGCCAAGAACGAGCTGCCCACTAACAGATGGGGTCCCTGGAGAATCTGTCCTCTGAAGGAAGAAGCATCCCTCTGCCCAGTGGAATGCCTAAAGGTCTATCTTCGTAGAACTTCAAACTTTAAGGGAGGTCAGCTTTTCAGGGTAGAGACGTCTGGTTCAACATTATCCTCGAAACAGCTAAGGGTGAAAATCATCTATTTTATACGCAGAGCGGATCCAGACAGTACACCCGAAGGTCATGATTCGATAAAAGTTGCCTCGTCTCTGAATTTTTTTCAGACGATGTCGTTTGAAAGCCTTCGTGCTTATACTGGATGGAAGTCATCCACAGCTTTTCTTCAAACACTATGCGAAGCAATTACAGGAAAATTTCATGTGGTGGCGGCAGGCAGTGTTATAAAACCTGCCGCTTGATTACTGCGAAGAACAGTGCACTAATTGGGACTTTTAGTGAAGGGTGTACATGATAGACTCGTAAGACATATCAGGTTGAGTATTGTGTTTAGTGATAATACTATAGACTGTTCTCACTACACAGGTGACATTAAGCATAATAGAGTGACACAAGTGCCAGGCATACTTATATGCACAGTGTTCCTAGTAACAACAGAATACATAGTGAAATTTTATATTTCCCTTAGAGTGGCTAATGTTTTCCTTTTCAGGTGAAACTTATTTTAATTCTGTTATTACTATTTATGCTTTTATGCAGAATTGTTCTGCATAAGATGTAATTGAATACAACCATGATTTCTATTTTTGTAATAAACACTAGAAGGAATCTTTGCGTCTCTTTCGCCTCAAACATTCTAGATTAAGAATAAAGTCAGAGCATCCCTGATTCTTTTAATATTTAAGAAAATATTGGGGAACTAAGGTTAAGACTGTTCCAAGCAAACAGGTAAGAACTGATTGTACTAAACTGTTTATTTTACTGAACTAAGGTTTCCTACACGTATATAAACCTGTGTGTCTCTTTTCACCCAGAATTGGGAGGTATCAGTAACCTATACAGAGATATACCATCTAAGTACAAACTATACTTTATGTATATGATGACACTAATATACAAACCGTTCGCTAGATTGTTCCTTGAACTCACAATCCCCGGGTTTTTTCCTAGAGTCTACCCAGACTCTTCCCTGTAGGGGGCAGGAAGAGCTGACATAGTTTATGATCAGTTAATTGATGTATAACGGTAACATCAAGTGTCTCTAAGTCTAGAAGACCAAATAGGAAATATTCATCTCGAGATAACGGCACTATTGAAAATCCACAGATACAATAATGCTCTGGTAAACTTCCATCAGGACGACATGTCCCGAGCCCAAAAAACGGATTTTGAAGCGAAGCAAAAAATCTATTTTTTTGGGTGAGGTAGCCATGTCGTCCTGATGGACCCACCCTCTTTTTGACAAAAGGATAATGAATCCCTCCCTATGGTACTGTATCTGGAACACCTACAAAGCTACAAAAAATGGCTTGGTGGCGCCTAGCGGTGGCGCCTCGCGGTGGCGATTCGCTGCACTATTTACAGTACAGTATGAGTGTCGAGAGCATTGCCTCTTTAACAACTCTCCTATATTTTTGCCACCTTTTCCCCTCGAAGTGGAAACGCTATTAGGGGTGTAGATAGCTATGAGACGTGTCAAGAATACGTCCTCTGATTACGCGATATCCAATTTTAAGGGATATTTGCTCCAGGAGTTAGAATTCTGGATACCTTTGGTAAATTCTCTGGGATATATCACTGTAGTCAAATATAACCTAGGAAGCTACTAATGAAGGAACTTCCATCAGGACGACATGGCTACCTCACCCAAAAATAGATTTTTCGCTTCGCTT
>NC_090736.1:23650776-23668276 GCF_036898095.1 Palaemon carinicauda | reverse complement strand
ACACACACACACACACACACACCCATATATATATATATATATATATATATATATATATATATATATATATATATATATATATATATATATATATATATATATATATATATATATATACGTATATATATATATATATATATATATATATATATATATATATATATATATATATATATGGGTGTGTGTGTGTGCAATTTAACTGTTTGTATGTGTGTGGTCCCTATATATATACAAAGATTAAAACAGCATTGCTTCCCTCAGCGCACAGAGTCAAAACACCGAAATGTTCACGTGAGCATGACAAACCCCGTTGCGTACATAGACCATATTTATGAAACATGCAACGGCCGCTGTCCTTTATGGTGTCTCTTCCCGTCTTCCCCAACCCACCCACCCAACCACACCACTCACCAGCCATTAAGCCACACCCAACCTCATTCTACTCCCATAAGAGCTTTCAAGAAAAAAGTTTATCCTTATGACTTCTTCTCATTTCCCATAACTCTGCATCACACGACGCTATTGAGAGCCCGAGTCAGCCGCTTCATTTACATTTTATTGTCATTTTTTTCTTACGGAAAGATGTAATTCTTACTTTCTGCTCTTCTCCTTTTTACGGATGAGAGGATATACAGTCGGGATGCAAGACGGAGTTTTAGTTATGCTGGAGTGCGAAGAGAGAGAGAGAGAAAAAAAAGACAAAAGAGGACAGTGGAGGGTCTATCGTTAGGAGGCATTAAAATTCTTTAATCGGGAAGTCAATGTTTTTTTTTTTCTTTCTTTCTTTTTGATTTTCCAAAAATAAGCTTTTCTGATTAGATGTAATTATTTTTATAATGTGTATATACCTCTACTTAAGTGGGAAACTATAGTCCTTTTGTTTGGCAGAAAATAAAGCCCTATGTTTGCGTGGCTACCGAATGTTATCATTATGGAAAAACTATACAACCCACTCGATATTCTAATTTTAAGGTCAGCAAAAGTCTTTGTTGCAGATTAAAAAAACATTTGCTTCCGTAACAATCAAATATCTTTTATTTGCTCTATGATTTTCTTGGTTTTTGTGGTACTTAAGCAACAACAACAACAACAGCATGTTCATGAAACGATTCGTTCCAGTATTCACAGAATGTTTCCTTTTGGTAGTTGCTGAGGGCCATTTCTCATGTCGCTACTTAACCCTATTTTCTAAGTGACTGCTTTAAGCTTAAGTAGTTTGTTTCAGTGGCCACTAAAGTACTCTTGTTTTGGTGTTTATACATGCTTTATTTTGATGGCCACTAAAGTTTTCTTTCACGGGAGGTCACCGTAAGCTCTTGTTTAGGTTGCCATTAAAGACTAGTTTTGGTGGGGCCTGGAGACCCACATTTTTGTAGTCACCATAGACTTGCTCAGGTAACTTCTGAAGGCCCATTATTTGGTATTCTTTGCAGACTTTAAGGTGACCTCTGGAAGTCCGTAATTTGGTAATCTCTACATACCTTTTTAGGTGACTCTGGAGGCCCGTAATTTGGTGGTAATCTCTACAGAATTGTTTAGGTAATTCTGCAGGCCAGTGATTTGGTAATCCTTACAGGCTTGTTGAGTTGACTCTAGAGGCCTTGTAATTTAGTAGTAATCTCTACAGACTTGCTTAGGTTACTCTGGAGGCCCGTAATTTAGTGGTAATCTCTACAGATCTGTTTAAGTGACTCTGGAGGCCCGTAATTTGGTGGTAATCTCTACAGACTAGTTTAGGTGACCTCTGGAGGCCCATGATTTGGTGGTAATCTCTATAGACTCATTTATGTGACTCTGGAGGCCTATAATTTAGTAGTAATCTCTAGAGAATAGTATAAGTGATTCTAGAGGCCTGTAATTTGGTGGTGATCTCTACAGACTTGTTTAGGTGACTCTAGAGGCCCCTAATTTAGTGGTAATCTCTACAGACTTGTTTAGGTGACCTCTGGAGGCCCATAATTTGGTTGTGATCTCTACAGACTTGTTTAGCTGACTTATGGAGGCCTGTGATTTGGTGGTAATCTCTACAGACTAGTTTAGGTGACCTCTGGAGGCCCGTGATTTGGTGGTAACCTCTACAGACTTTTTAGTTGACCCTGAAGGCCCGTAATTTAGTGGTAATCTCTGTATACTTGTTTAGGTGACTCTAGAGGACAGTAATTTGGTGGTAATTTCTACAGACTTGTTTAGGTGACTCTAGAGGCCAGTAATTTTGTGGTGACCTCTACAGACTTGTTTAGGTGGCCTCTGAAGGCCCGTGATTTTTTGGTAATTTTTATAGACTTGTTTAGGTGACTTCTGGAGGCCCGTAATTTGGTGGTGATCTCTACAGGCCTGTTTAGGTGGCCTCTGGAGGCCCGTAATTTGGTGGTGATCTCTAGAGACCTGTTTAGGTGGCCTCTGGAGGCCCGTAATTTGGTGGTGATCTCTACAGACCTGTTTAGGTGGCCTCTGGAGGCCGGTGATTTGGTAGTAATTTCTATAGACTTGTTTAAGTGACCTCTGGAGGCCCGTAATTTGGTGGTGATCTCTACAGACCTGTTTAGGTGGCCTCTGGAGGCCCGTGATTTGGTGGTAATCTCTATAGACTTGTTTAGGTGACCTCTGGAGGCCCGTGATTTGGTGGTAATCTGTATAGACTTGTTTAGGTGACCTCTGGAGGCCCGTGATTTGGTGGTAATCTCTATAGACTTGTTTAGGTGACCTCTGGAGGCCCGTGATTTGGTGGTAATCTCTACAGACTTGTTTAGGTGACCTCTAGAGGCCCGTGATTTGGTGGTAATCTGTACAGACTAGTTTAGGTGACCTCTGGAGACCTGTGATATGGTGGTAATCTCTATAGCCTTGTTTAGGTGGCCTCTAAAGTCCACTGTCCTGTTGGTCAAAAGACCTTGTTATTTACGTGTCCTTAAAGGAAATTTGGAACCTGGTAAATACCTTTTTATATATATCATGGTGTGAATGACAATAGAAAACAAGAAGAGCAAATAAATGGTTATTATTTCCCTCTATTCGATTTCTTACATGGAATTTGGTCTTATGACCCAGTGCTGGGGCCAGGAGCCCAATCAGCGACGAGGTGCAACTGTGGTAAACTCAGCAGTGGCACTATGAAGAATTAATTTAATGAGTTTGGGTGCCGAGAAGGAGGAAAGGGGAAAGAGTGGAGGTGAAATAAAAAGCTAAAAAGAGTGTACTAGTAGATCACGATTATTATTATTATTATTATTATTATTATTATTATTATTATTAATATTATTATTATTATCATTATTATTAAAAGTAATTAATGCTATGACTCTATAGTAATGCCCACATTGCACCGCAAGAGGCGCACTAAAAGCACCACATGCCTACGGACCACAGACTTCCATTTGCAGTAAATGTGAATGTAATAGATTCATTTTATTAAAATTTTAATTAATCGCTAGAATTTTCTCTAAGATCCGTTAAAATATGGCAAGGTTCAGAGAAATGCAAGAGGTCTCAAGTGGACTGACACTCTAAACATCACTTTTCAAAGTAACATCACTTTTCAAAGTGACTGCCATTTCACCTCTTGCGTCAGATTATTTCAATTCTTTTATGTGAATGGATGTAAAGTCGATTAAGAATTTTAAGTAGACTATCACTTAAAAAAAAAAAAGAAAAAAAAAATCATTAAATGAAATCACGTTCCAATCAAAAGGTAGGATTAACATACTTTACTCATCAAGGTATCTTTTATCTAATGATCTTGATTAGTATGCTACTTAAATTAATGAAGATTTAATTACACCCACACGCACACAGCATGATATACAGAAATAGAAAAAAATAACTACAAACACATCAATTATAAATGTGAGAAAAAAATCATATTTATGAAAAAGCCTAATTTGATGAGATGTTTATTGAATTTATTTTCTATTTCAGTCATTCTGTAATATATGGCAAAGCCAAATATGATATATGTAGGCCCATATGTCTTTAAGGGCATTTTTATATAACGCAAATCAATTAATTTTGAGAGTAATTCATTCATTCAAATTGATAACTAATTATTATTTCTATAATATATATTTCAAATTAACAGCTTTGATTTGTACAGGATAGATCAATCATATAACATGTAAAGTGATGCCTGAGGAGAAATAGAAAGTTCAGATGTTATTTACTGGATAAAAAAAAAGGATATACCTGTAAATATTGAGTAAACAAAGCGTATTATGTATGTCTAAAGACGGTATTCTTATTATACCTTTGAGCTAATGATGGATTAAGAAACAATATTTACATGAACTGCACATTATTCTGAAACTTCCAATGTGAAAGTTAATCAAAGATGAACTGTAACTTTTGGATGTATTTTGCTTCCAAATGTATGTACGCATGTGTATAGCACTGTAATGTTGCTGATTAATTTACTTTGTGTGATAAGTTATAAATGCCAAAACAAAACAAAAGTTCTCTCTAACTAATGGATCTCAGAACTATCTGTAAGTGGTTTCATTAAAAGATACCCGTAATTAATTTGTCTATTTTCTTATTTATCATCTTAGAATTTAAGTCTGATGTCATTTTACAGATAATTCAATAGCAAATAACTTTTATTAAGAAGGATTTTTCAGTATCAAAGTACATACACACATTTTTGGAATTATTATATCTATTATCATATTTTTTCCAAACATTTGGTACATAAATGAGTTTTACTGGATCTTAACTAAACCTAATTCACAAAATAATGGTATATTCGAATTTCTCATGTCATTCATGAGTTAATGTAATCTGCTAGTGGTGTATTTTCGTAACACCCGGAACTCCCTAGGACTCCCCCTGGGAGCCATAAAGGACATTTTTATCTGCCCCCCCCCCCCCAACCCCCGTTAAAGATCAGTTATCTACGACGCATGGGATCAGGAAAACCAAAGATGGATAAACTTTAACACCCCATTTAAATCACCTTCTCTATAAGTCATGCACATAAGACTGAGTTGTGGTGAGCTATTGGAAACGTTCCTGCCTAGCGATCGCCAGACTGTGGTTCGAGATCCGCTTAAACTCGATAGTTTCTTTTAGTGTCTACAATCTCACCATTCTTGTGAGCTAAGGATCAGTTTTTAGGGGAGCCAATAGGTCTACCTGCTGAGTCATTAGCAGCAATTGCTTGGAAGGAGAAGGCGCTTGACAGCTAATTATTTGTATATATGGTCAGCCTCTATGGCATTCTTATACTACTCAAGGCATTGTCACTGTCCCTGCTGGGGGCTAGAACAGACTATCAAGAGAGCCCCAAATCTACCAGAAGAGAACAATTAATGTCCCTAGCCTCTGCCATTCACGAGTGACCTTTAAAGCCTTTAAAAAGGTTGCTAGGGTGAGTACCATGCAGGACTTTCCAGAAACCACATTTATTGAATACAAGTACTCCATAATTAAAATGGGAATAAAACTCCATTATTAAGAGCAAGCTCTCCAAGTAATGATAATGATATCAGAGACACTCGATAATATTTCCATTTAGATTCGTGCAATGATTTTTCAATCTTGAACACAGAATTTCAATGAATTCTGGATCATATTGGATTTCTATCGACGGAATTGGAAGCATCACCTTTAAATAATTTTTCCCGTATCTTTTCTACAATAAAATTTCAAGAAGGAGGTACATATATCAACGTGAACATTTTTCCTATCATATTTTTTATCTGTTAACCCAAAATAATATGTAATCAAGGACGATATACATTAATATACACATAAACACTCTACACAAACACACATACTGTATATATATATATATATATATATATATATATATATATATATATATATATATATATATATATATATATCTATCTATCTATCTATCTATCTATCTATCTATCTATCTATATATATATATATATATATATATATATATATATATATATATATATAATTACTTGTTTATGCTAAATTAAAAACCAATTATTCTGCTCTATTTATTATAGCGAATAGATAATTATTATAGAAAAGAGAAGGGAAATCTACAAGCATTCATTACAATGTTAGGCTCCCAGTTATAATAACGTAGTAGAGACGGACTCAGTCAGTCGTTTGTTTGTACCATCATTAAAGGATGTTGACCTAACCGTTACATTTTTTGAATTCATATAGAAATAGAAAAAATTAGCCTGGGTAATTGATGTATATATTTGTATGCATATGCGTAAAACTGGAAAGGACGCTAGATGTTAAGTTACCAACCAACACTTTCATTCATTGTTGTCTTAAGCACATCTCGAAAATGAAGGCCTATCAGATGCAAAATCTCTACTCGGAACTGTACCAACCGTGTGTCAAATGATCGTACATAGTTCATTTTGTGTATGTATTATGCTTGTATCTTCGCTCTTCCCTTGCACTAAAAAGAACCTGAATAAACATGCCTGTTCTTCTCACCGGTAACGGTGTTGGTTTTGAGCATGAAATTTCCTGTTGCCTTGAGCTTTTGTATATAAAGTAGAGTGTTCTATAATAAACTCACTCAGTTGCTTTCATCATGTCTTTGAGTCACAATTTTCTCTCGGCCCATCACATTGGTGACCCAGGAAGTCAACTCGCTCCTCCCGCCTTCCACCACCCCTCGCCCCTCCATCGTTGATACTATGGCAGACTCTACGGAAGTTGGCGCTGCGGCTGCCCCATTGAAACTTTCATCATTCGCCAGCGGAGAGGCGTTTGCTTGAATTCAGCGCGCAGAAGTCCAGTTTCACATCAAGGGCGTGACTCGCTCAACCACCAAATCAGATTATGTTCTCGCAGCGATACCCGAGGACACCTTCCCGGAAATCTCCGACTGGCTTTGTGAACAAGGAGACACCCCAATAGCGTATGACACCCTCAAAATATACCTTCTGCAGCATTACTCGCCGTCGCCAGCCGCCCGTATAGCAAAGCTTTTTCAGCTCTATCAACAACTGTTGGGGGACCAAAGGGCTTCGCTCGCCCTCAGGGAAATGACCAGTATCACTCGCCTGCAACCTGCCGCAGACGGCTCTCCTTGTGAGGTGAACCTATTTCGTGCCCTTTGGATACGCCGTTTACCCGAACCTATACGCGCTGCCATACCCGATGTCGATAGTTTACCCATAAAGGACTTGATGACCAAAGCCGACGCCCTTATGGACAGCCACTTCAAGACCTCCATCAACCCCTCCACCCCTGACGAAGAGGACGCCTATTGAACATCAACCGAAGCTGACGTGAATGCCGTAAGACATACACGCCTACCCCTTGACGTGCCGAAGCGGCGACAAAGCCACCCATCACCCACCAATCGCTTGCGCCCCAATCAACGACTTCTACAGCCACTTACTACCTCCCATCCGCCGCAGTTTTGCTACTACCACTTCAGATTCGGGGCAACCGCGGAGAGATGTGCCAAGGATTGTCAGTGGCCAAAAAATGTGTGAGTAGGCCATCGCTCGTGGCGGTGGCCTCCCGTGTTTCTAATCTTTTCTTTTTACATGATGCATGAACGGGCGGGCAATTTTTGGTGGACACTGGTGCTTGTCGTTCTCTTTTGCTAAGGGAACTCTTCAGGACACGACGTAGTCTGTCTATGTCTGCCGACGTCCGCTTGCTAGCTGCCAATGGATCTGCGATACCCACCTACGGTTACGAGATCCTCACATTATTGTTTGGAAACCGTAAATTTAATTGGAAGTTTCTCGTTGCTGACGTCACATTGCCAATCCTCGGTGCGGATTTCATCTGTCATCTCCACCTTCTGGTCGATGTCGCCCACCGACGATTGGTCAACGCAGACTCGTACTTGTCGACACCTCTTCAACCCACCCCCCTCAACCTCGCTCTCCACATCAGCGCACCCACGGATGCCTACGCCCACCTCCTCACGTCGTACCCGGAAGTTTTCTGTCCAGAACTTTGCCAAACGCCCGCGGCTCCTGCCAAGTACGGTATTTATCACCATATCAAGACGACGGGACCCCCAGTCTTTGCAAAATTGAGATGTCTGGCACCGGAGCGATTGGCAGCCGCCAAACAGATGTTCGCTGAAATGGAGGAAATGGGCATTTACCAAAAGGCCTCCAGCCCATGGTCGTCACCCTTACACATTGTTCTGAAGAAAGACGGCACCCTCCATCCGTGCCGGGATTACAGGCACCTGAACATGCAAACAGAACTGGATTACTACCCCCTCCCAAACATCGCCGACGTGACCTCCTACCTGCACAGAGCGAAGGTTTTCTCTACGCTCAACCTCCTGAAGGGGTATTATCAGGTGCCTATGGACCCAGAAGACATCCCTAGGACCGCCATCACCAATCCGTTTGGTACATACACCTTCAATTACTCCTGTTTTGGCCTTCGTAACGCTGGGGCCACATTTCAACTTCTCATGGATGGCATCTTAGGGGACCTCCCCTTCTGAGTATGTTATGTGGACGACATACTTGTGCTTTCCTCCTCAAAAGAGGAACACCTCTGTCACCTGCCCATCGTGCTCGACCGCCTGCAATAAAGCGACCTTGTAGTCTGGTACGACATGTGTACCTATGGCGCCAACGAAGTGTCATTCTTAGGGCACCGCATCACTCCTGAAGGAGTCCATCCCCTCCCTGAGAAGGTAGCAGCCGTTCAGGAATTCCCCGCGCCCTTGACCGTCAAAGCTCTGCAGGAATTCTTGGGCATGATCAACTATTATCACATTTTTCTGCCAGTCATTGCCGCCACTCTTGCTCTAATCCACGCCTCCCTCAAGGGCAAGCCAAATGACCTGAAGTGGGGTCCCCTTCAAGAAGCGGCCTTTTGCAATGCAAAGAAGGCCCTATCAACTGCTGCGGCTCTCACTTTTCCTATCACACATGCCCCTCTCCTTCTCTCCACCGATTCCAGTGACATCGCTATTGGTGCAGTACTCGAGCAGGTGGTCAATGGCTCGCCTGCCATTGGCCTTCTTCAGCAGAAAACTGTCCAAGGCAGAATCCGGTTATTCTACCTTCGATCGCGAATTGCTGGCGGTGCACTTGGCTGTCTGTAACTTTTGCCATTCCTTAGAAGGTACACCCTTCGTCATTTGCACTGACCACATGCCTCTAGTGCACGCCTTCACTCAACAATCTGATGCCTGGTCCGCCCGTGAACGTCGACATCTCTCCGCCGTAGCTGAATACAATTGCACCCTTCAATACGTCCCTGGGAAAATGAATCCCGTTGCCGATGCCCTGTCAGGAAACATGTTGGCTGCCGTTCAACTGGGATTGGATTACAACGCCCTGGCTGAAGCTCAACGACAGGATCCAGAGTATCAAGCATGTAGGACATCCTGCATGTACCTCCATTGGGAAGACTTCTCCCCTCGAAGACTCCAACACCACCCTCCTTTGTGACATCAGTACTAGAAGCCTGCGACCTTGGATTCCTGCTCCCATGCCCCGGCAGTTGTTTGATTTCATTCACGGCCTTTCTCATCCCTCGTGCCATTCTACTGCACAGCTGCTGAAGACGAAGTTTATTTGGCACGGCATTTCTAAGGATGCTAAGGATTGGGTCTGCGCCTATACTTCTTGTCAAACTTCCAAAGTACATCGACACACGGATTCAGGAGTGGGCACCTTTCCTCAACCTCAGTGTCATTTCGCACACATTCACGTCGACATTGTAGGCCCCTTACCCACATCACAAGGACATCGTTACCTGTTTACCATCATCAACCGCTCCACTCGTTGGCCTGAAGCCATTCCCATGGAAACTGCAACGTCTGCCTCATGTACATTTCCCTTACTCTCAGGATGGATTGCAAGATTTTGTATCCCTGAGCATATTACTTTTGACAGGGGTACCACTTTCACCTCTCAATTGTGGACATCATTAGCGAATCTCCTGCGCATCACCCTACATCAGACAACGGCCTACAACCCCACTCACAATAGAATGGTTGAACGTTTTCATCGCACCCTCAAAGCAGCATTGATGTCCCGCTGCAAGGATTCTAACTGGTTTACTCAGCTTCCCTGGGTCCTCCTGGGACTAAGGACCACTCCTAAAGACGCCCTCGACGTCTCGGCAGCGGAAATGGTGTATGGCGACCCGTTGGTCGTCCCTGTCAAATGTTTTCCTTCTGCAACCTCCTCTGAAGATCTCCAGCGCATACGTCACATCATGGGGAAATTTACTCCATGCCGCCAGACTTACAAGCCCCCAGCAAAGCATCACATACCGACAGACTTGCACTCTGCAATGCACGTCTTCCTGCGCACCGACGTTAGCAAGCCACCGCTAACGCCCCCTTATATGGGCCCTTTCCTTGTGATCCGACGCAGTTTGAAAGCATTCCAACTAAACATTTGTGGCAAAGAAGACTGGGTCTCCATTGATCGTCTAAAACCTGCTTATCTCCTGCAAAGTCAGTATTATTCTCAGCAGTTTATTTGATTTCCTTTAAACATCCATTCTTCTCAACGACAAAAACAAGAAATGCAGCTGTTTTCAGTCCGCTGTAGGACAAAAGTCTCAGATATTTCTTTATCAATGTCAGGGGTTTGGCCCAGTTTCATAACCACGCTGGCCAGTGCCGATTGGTGATGCAAACCAGCCTTGTATGAGTGACCCTTACTAGTACAGCTTTGCTGATCATGACGATAAACAAACCCTTTCACTAAGTGAAAGTATCTCTACCACAGTAACGAGACATCTTCGTTCTGCAATGATTCATCCATTCCAAATTTTGGTTCCAAAGACAATCTCCGCATCCAAATCTTCTGCAGAGCTTCAGCCGCCTTCTCCGCTTCACCGAGGAAGAAATAATTAGAAAGTGTTTTGAAGACCAACGTGTTATTAGGGATTGCCTGAACAAATGGACTATTTTACAGAAGAATACGTTTATTCATATTCATTAATTTGTAATCCAATCGTAAATCTTTTAAACAACTGATCTTGATTTCAACTCTTCATTTTCTATTTCGTCATATTACCTAAACATTGTTATATTTATTCTAAATTTCTTACACATATAAATGATGAATTTTGAAAGTATATATACTAGAAAAAGTGAAATTATCTACTGTGAGCTCAAATGTTGATTTTAAGCAAAAAAAAATCAGTTATGCGACTGTGTTCAAGGTTCACGTCGCATTGAAGAAACATTTATGCAATAAAAATACCATATATCCACAGGGCATGGTAAATTATTGGTTATTTCCTATTCTTATAAACCAAAAAGAGACAAAAATATATTTTCCTACGCGGAAAGGTCCCCTCTCCTTTTTTATTCTGCCCCTGAGGCTATGCTAGGTAGAGAATTTTAGTCGTTCGTGATGTGAACCTCAAAATATATTATCAAATTTAGAGTACAGAGAAAATAAATGTAAAAATAAATATTCACCATATTGTTGGAGATATATATTTTTACACCCACATATATATACTTGCATGTGAAAAAAACTAAACAAATATTTAATCTTATGGAATTTGATAAGGTCTAAACTTGTAATTGGATACTGGTTTTATTTGTGCTTTGGGAATTTCTAAAAGTATCAATGAAAATCAAAAATTTTCGACGGTAAAATTGAAGGAGCTGATAGGCCAACATTCATTTACTAAGAGAAAACTAGCACTATACGAAACGGAATTTGTTCGCCATATGTGTACTGATTTGATTGGTTGAATAAGATCCCATGTCTCTTTTTGGCTTGACAAGGTTTCTTAAAGGCCACTCATAAATGGCAGAGGCAAGGGACAATGGCATTGCCCTATCAAGCAGAACATTCCCCTAGAGACTGACCATATATACATATGATCAGCGCTCAAGCCCCCTCTCCATCCAAGCTAGGATAAAGGAGGGCCAGGCAATGGTTCCTGATGACTCAGCAGATAGAACTGTAGGCTCCCCCCCCCCCCCTCCATCCTTAGCTCACAAGGATGGTGTGGTTGCAGTGACCATAGAAACTAACGAGTTTGAGAAGGACTCGAACCCCAATCTGGCACTCACCAGTCAGGGACCTTACCACATCGGCCACCACAACCCTTGCACATAGACAGCACACAAGAGACGTAGTTTTTGAAAGCGTATGTGTACAAAGTAGAGTAGTTTTACATTTAGAAACCTTAATATTTTAAAAGTTGATATCCAGAGCATGTAGATTTCTACATGCTCTGAATATCAACGTTTAAAATATTAAGGTCTCTGAATGTAAAACTACTCTACTTTGTACACATACGCTTTCAAAAACTACGTCTCTTGTGTGCTGTCTATGTGCAAGGGTTGTGGTGGCCGATGTGGTAAGGTCCCTGACTGGTGAATGCCAGATTGGGGTTCGAGTCCTTCTCAAACTCGTTAGTTTCTATGGTCACTGCAACCACACCATCCTTGTGAGCTAAGGATGGAGGGGGGGGGGGGAAGCCTACAGTTCTATCTACTATACACCAAAACTCTCTCATAATTTCATACCAATGTTTAGGATCTGTTATTTAGCTTGACCTGAAGACATGATACTGTATATTCATAATTTGCGCACTTCTGTTCTTGTAATACACGTGTAGCCAGCAACGCATATACAAACGAAAACGCGAAATTGCTGCGAATGTTTTTGTTTAGAGGGTTGGCATGTCTCTTTTTATTGTTTATATATGGAAAATCTATTCTAACTATCATTCGGAGGCAAAATAAGTCCAGTGATGTTTAATCATTTCAGGAAAATGATGGAATGATAAATTCAATGTTATAAACTATATTATCTTCCATTTACTACCATCTATTTCTATCATTTCGTTACATTACCTACAGCTGTCAATGTAATGGTTTGTAATCGTCGAAGAAAATTTAATGACTCGTCTATCCTGAGTTATTTCACACAACATAAGTCTTCATGAATGTTATGAAATCGTTAAATGATCGCAAACATAAGGTGATTTTCGGGTGGAAAGAGTTTTGACCGATAAATAGTGAAACTGATTCTTTTAGGGCGAAGGGACTTGTCCTACGGGAAACATGCTCTAAGAAAAACTATATTATCTTCCATTTACTACCATCTATTACTACAACTACCACTAGAGAGTTATGGGGTCCTTTGACTGGCCAGACAGTACTACATTGGGTCCTTCTCTCTGGTTACGGTTCACTTTCCCTTTGCCTACTCAAACACCGAATAGTCTGGCCTATTCTTTACAGATTTTCCTCTGTCCTCATACACTTGACAACACTGAGAATACTAAACAATTCCTCTTCACCCAAGGGGTTAACTATCGCACTGTAATTGATCAGTGGCTAATTTCCTCTTGGTAAGGGTAGAAGAGACTCTTTAGCTATGGTAAGCAGCTCTTCTAGGAGAAGGACACTCCAAAATCAAACCATTGTTCTCTTAGTCTTGGGTAGTGCCATAGCCTCTGTACCATGGTCTTCCAATGTCTTGGGTTAGAGTTTTCTTACTTGAGGGTACAATTGGGCACTCTATTCTATCTAATTTTTCTTCCTCTTGTTTTGTTAAATTGTTTAAAGTTTATGTATGCAATATTTATTTTAATGTTGTCACTGTTCTTAAAATATTTTATTTTTCCTTGTTTCCTTTCCTTACTGGGCTATTTTCCCTGTTGGGGCCCCTAGGCTTATAGCATCCTGCTTTTCCAATTATGGTTGTAGCTTAGCAATTAATAATAATAATATTAATAATAATAATAATAATAATAATAATAATAATAAAAGTCGTTGAGCTAAAGTATGCATTTATCATTATATGTTATTAATATTAGTATTATCATAACTATTACTATTAATACTACTGTTACAATTACTAGCTAAGCTACAACCCTGGTTGGAAAAGCAGGATGCTATAAGCCCGAGGCTCCCAACAGAGAAAAATAGCCCAGTGAGGTATGGAAATATAGTACAAGAGAATTAATCAATGATTAAAGTATTTAAAGTACAATAGTGTATATATAAATTATAAAGAGATTTATGTCAGCCTGTTCCACATAAAAACAATTGCTGCAAGTTTGAACATCGACTGGTAAAGTACCTAACCACAAAATCATAAAACAACCAAGTAATGACACTTAGAGAAGTAATGAATACAATCTCCACCATTATTATCCTAAGGATGATGACGACACTTATTATTATTATTATTATTATTATTATTATTATTATTATTATTATTATTATTACTAGCAAAGCTACAACCCTAGTTGGAAAAGCAAGATGCTATAAGCCCAAGAGCTGCAACAGGGAACAATAGCCCAGTGAGAAAAGGAAATAAGGAAGTAAATAAACGATAAAAGAAGTAATGAACAATTAAAATAAAACATTTTAAAAACATCAACAATATTAAAACAGATATTTCATATATAAAAAATAAAAGGACTTATGTCAGATTCTTCAACATCATTCTGACTAGTGGTATTACCATTATTGATAGTATTACATTAAAACAAAAGAAGGTTCAATTTCCAAAATTTGGAAGAGCAATGGTATGAAAAGCTAATCAAAGCCTTGATCATAGAAGACAGTGATAACATTTATTCAGATGCATTAAAGGTCCAACTCGAAACCAAAACAGAAACCATTTACCTCGAACGTTATTATTAAAGTAGGAGTGATATGGGAAGAAAAAAACAGTTCTGCTGGAAACCTACAATGTTACTTTAGTTCTTCTTATACTTAAGGTTTCTTCCTTAATGCAAGGCAAATATAAATCATTACAATCCCTTTCGTCATCGTGCATTGCTACTAGAAATTCTGCTGCCTAAAAAGATACTATATACAAGTAAATATTTCTATATTCTTATGTATATTCTTTTCACAATAAAATTTTTAATTGTAATTATTTATAAGTATATAGAACTTGAAATGCATGCGGATGAATGTTACAGTTTCATATGCGATTAGTTAAAAATTCGTATTAAAGTTTTGTTAAATGAGCAGAAAGATGGGGATGTCAGTAATACGATAATTAATACTATAATTCATTCGTTATTCATTTGATTAGAAAGTGCTGAAGTTAAGCGCGTTTACTATTTCTACTTACCACTACATTTCTCATTAGAGAAATATCATTTTCTTATGAAAGGTATCTTAAAGGATATCTTAATAGTAAGTGGTTTCATTTGATGATCTGACTGTATTGAAAAATTATATTAATTGCAATAATTCCTTTTGATATATTAATATCACTGAAATGTTCATCTTCGGAAGTAACATCACATTTCATTAAATGTAACATCAAAGAAAGGGTAAGACGTGATAGAAATTGGCCAGGGCTCTAAGACAGCAAAAAACAAGACTAAATCAGAAGGGGACAATGCAATAAAAAAAGAAGACATGGGGAAGACACAGATGGAGAAAATGACCATCATTCCTGAGTAAAAAAAAGGCAAGAGGACGGATTATTTTGTCTCTGTAAACATCGGGAGAGAAATTTCATATATATATATATATATATATATATATATATATATATATATATATATATATATATATATATATATATATATATATATATATATATATATATATATATATATATATATATATGCAGAAGAACTAGAGGGAAAATGAAAATACAAAATATACACTTAAGTCCTGACTAGTTTCGTGATACTTCCTCAGAGGACTGATTTATTGAGAGAGGTTTCTTTACAATTTATAGGGAAAGTAAACGTACGAACATACATATAGAGATTAGAGAACAATGACACTCCCTTACCAACTACCTGGGTCAGGTGTTGAGTAGGAGGAGTCCCCACGTTCATTAGACACCTGCTAAAAAGGGTCATTTCTAGTTCCGGGTATATTCTTGTTTTCTTCTTTTTTTACTTTCAGTACAGTTTATTTATATGACAATACGGTAGCCTTATCTATATAAATACATAAGCAAAACATACACAAACATACAAATATATATATATATATATATATATATATATATATATATATATATATATATATATATATATATACATACATACATATATATATATATATATATATATATATATATATATATATATATATATATATATATATATATATATATATATATACAGATACACATACATACACATATATACATATATACATATATATACACTTACATATACATACACATAAATATATACATACATATACACATACATATATACATATATATACATCTACACATACATACATATGCATACATACACTTATATGTATACAACATTAATATCATAAACATATAATCATGTATATATCAATACTTATATCTAGCATAACACTATATAGTGCCACTATACTTATGCATACTATATAAAATAATTGTTTCCTTTAATGAATGGTAGCTTAGGTCTAAATATTAATTTCACAGTGACGTTAATTATTCACAATATATTCAATTCTACATTAAGTGGTTAATGTTTTTTTTATATAGCTTACTAATCTCTTTACATATAAAGGCGTCGAGTTTATACATTCCATGACCAATATTCAAGTTGTTTTCAAAGGTTTCTTTTATGAAACTGGACTCTATGATGTTTCTTTCCACTAAGTTATTTGAATGAACCAATTTCTTTGCACCTGACCAATTAATAGGGTGATTTTCATCTCTAACGTGAGCAAAGAGTGCATTATTATATTGAGCATACCTGACACTTTTCTTATGTTGTTCAATTCTCTTTTCTAGGGCTTTACCAGTTTGACCAATATAGTATTTTTCACAAGCATTGCATGGAATACGATATACACATCCCTTGGTAATGTCAGGAGAATTCTTTATTAAGGCTGTTTTTATTGCATTTTTACTCTTAAATGCTACATTTACATTGAAGTTTTTTAACAGTTGGGGTTTTTCTTTAAATGAATCACTATAAGGTAGTACAAGTAAATTTTGTGTGTTGTAGTTTTTTCTGTTATCATTACCGAAAAAAGTCTTTTTTGCTGTTCTTAGGGCATCATCTAACACAATTTCAGGATACTTTAGTTTTTTACCTATTGCTCTAATACCATTTATTTCGTCATCAATATATTCAGGGCTGCTGACTCGAAATGCTCTTAAAAACATAGAAGTAAATACAGATTTCTTAACTTTGTTGCCTTGGTTTGAGTAATAATGGACTTAAGTGTACATTTTGTATTTTCATTTTCCCTGTGGTTCTTCTGCATCTGAGCATCACGGTTTCCTGTGATTTTTACGCATATATATATATATATATATATATATATATATATATATATATATATATATATATATATATATATATATATATTCTGCATCGGTTTAAACTATTGATAAGCATTCGGTCATTAGTGATGTGGTCTGCGTTTTCCTGGTGTTTTGTATTGTCATTAACTTCTTGTTATATCGAACATAGAAAGATTGTATTCGCAGAGAGACTCTGAATACATTATTCCTTCATTAACATCTAACAAGATATCTTTGCTGATATAATTTTAACTCTACAGATGTATAAAACACCTCTAAATCAAAGATAAGTAAATTGTATAATTTAAACTTTGGCAATATTACATGAGGAACGAGTA
>NC_090736.1:23643276-23648276 GCF_036898095.1 Palaemon carinicauda | reverse complement strand
CTGCAGTCTAAAATGAAATAGAAATACTACATTCTCTTGCAAGATGCAATATGAACACGATCAGTCCTAAATTGATCGGACTCACCATTGCACGGTTTGCTTCATAAGGCGAAATATTCAGAAATACTTTAATTGGTATCTATTGATCTATAGGTTTTTGAATGCAATTACATTATATACCCTTTTATAAAATAACAATTCGCTGTAGCCTAATCATCACTCATTGTGCATATTATCATTGTCTTACCTTTTGCCATATGTTTTTTTTTTCAATTCCAGATATATATATACATATATATATATATATATATATATTATATATATATATATATATATATTTATATGTATATATTTTAGATTACAGACGGGATTTGATTCGACAACATGATAAGTTTTATTTTTCTTTTCATGACAGGTGAAACACTGCATTTGCTTAATATCAATCTAAAAAGAGAAGTTTACTTTTCGGTATTTTGCAAAGGAGAGTCAGGGAATGACGAAATATGTGAGGCAATTTGCATATTCCGTTAACATTTTTGGGAACTTCGTTTTCCCCTTAATGATATTGCCAAGACTTGGTGTTAATACAGTATTATCGCTGTGAGATTTTGTGCTAGTGTTATCACAGTGAGAAAATGTCGGTGTCCTTGCTCTTTTTAATCATCATAATGCACATCTCACTATCATAATCATACTTTTCTCACCATCATCATCGTTACTTCTAATATTATTGCTTTTACCACCAACTTTTACCATTATATTAATCATCTAAAGTATCACGAGATCTCCAAAAGGTTCATATCTTTTATCAGTGTTACTTTCAACATTATTTTCATTTCCTTTATAACTATTATTCTCACCATTATTTTCACTTCATTTATAACTATTATTCTCACAATTATTTTCATTTCTTTTATAACTATTATTCTCACCATTATTTTCATAACCTTTATAACTATTATTCTCACCATTATTTTAATTTCCTTTGTAACTGCTATTCTGACCATTACTTTCATTTCCTTCAAAGTTATTTCTCACCATTATGTTTATTTACTTTACAACTATCATTCTCTTGATTATGATGATTGCCATTATAAAATTAGTCATTCATCATTAAGCCTCGTGATCAGGGATTAGACTGGATTGCAGTTAAGAATTTGTCCTATATTTGGATCTGAAGAAGTCTGAACTTCGGGCAAATGCTTCCTTGCTGAGGTTTTATATAATCATGATAATGGTTTTATCAGCTTTTCCTTTTTACGCCTTACGCATTATTATTATTATTATTATTATTATTATTATTATTATTATTATTATTATTATGATGATGATGATGATGATGATGATGATGATGATAATGATGATTACAGTATATTCTGAGGCATTGTTAGTTGCATCCTTTTCATTTTTTACCATCATTTTTCTTATGAACCATACTGCATATCACCTACATTTCCATACGTAACATTGCCATGGACAATATCTTCATAAATGTAGTTCCCATATTCCTAGTTTTTAACATTTCCAATAAATATAATAACATCACTCTGATCATCTTCATCATTATTACCATCACCCGACCCCTAATGAACAGGTTGACGTAAGTCTCTTCACAGTTCTTAAAATATGACAAATCTATTTTAACGCCGTTGCTGATCTTAGAATATTGAATATCAGCTATTAATAATTTCTCTTGTGGTGTACTTATTTCCTTATCTCACTGAGCCATTTTGCCTTAGGACCCTATGGCTTATAGCATCCTGGTTTTCCAACTAGGGATGTAATTATAACCTTACCAACACACTATTCACTCATCACCAGTAGATTGGTCAGGGCACCAGCTACCCGTTGAGATACTACCACTAGACTCGGATCCTTTGACTGGCCAGGCAGTACTACATTGGATCCTTCTCTCTGGTTACGGTTCATTTTCCCTTTGCCTACACACACACTGAATAGTTCAGCATATTTATATTCTCCTCTGTCCTCACACACCTGACAACACTGAGATTACCAAACAATTCTTCACCCAAGGGGTCACCGCACCGTAATTGTTCAGTGGACACTCTCCTCTTGGTAACGGTAGAAGAGACTCTTTAGCTATGGTAAGCAGCTCCTGTAAAAGTACGTTCCAAAATCAAACCATTGTTCTGTGGCTTAGGTAGTGCCATATCCTTTTTTCCATGGCCTTCCACTGTCTTGAGTTTCAGTTCTCTTGCTTGAGGGTACACTCGGACACACTATGCTATCTAATTTCTCTTCGTCTGGTTTTGTTAGTTTCCATTGTATATTCAAGAGATATCTATTTTAATGTGGTTACTGTTCTTAAAATATTTTATTTTTCCTTGTTTCCTTTCCTCACTAGGATATTTTCCCTGTTGGAGCTTGTGGTCTTATAGCATCTTGTTTTTTTCAACTATGGTTCTAGGTTAGCAAGTAATAATAATAATAATAATAATATTAATAATATATCTATTTTCACGCTGTTGCTGATCTTGAAATATCTTATATTCATAATTCATTACATCTCATTTAGTTTATTTATTTCCCTTCATCACGCTTTTTTGTTAAAACCCTTTGGCTTATAGCATCAGGGTTTTCCAACTAGGGTTATAATTATAACCTTACCGATACACCATTCACTCATCACCATAACCTTACACTTCACAGCGATCATTCTCTCCCCCCCCCCCGTCCCACCCCCTCTGCCCACTCCTCATCTACAGTAAGTAGTAATCGAGATCTCAACATTTATTTTAATGTTGTTACTTTTCTTGAAATATTTTATCATAATTTTTTATTACTGCTCTTGTAGTTTCCATATTTCCTTGGAAGGGGTATTTTCCCTGTTGGAGCCCTTGGACTTGTAGTATCCTGCTTCCAACTAGGGTTTTATCTTAGATGATGAATAATAATAATAATAATAATAATAATAATAATAATAATAATAATAATAGAGGCATTATCAGAACTTCGTTCTAAATACCAATTACCACGGTGTCTACCGTCCTTGAATCCTTGGCAAGAACCCAGGAGAAGCTGAGGGTTCTTTCGAGGGCTTGTCGAATCATTAAGCACATTGTCTCGCGGTCTTGTAGAGTGGCTTTGCTAGTTCGCTGTTCGTTCAGTGTTCATTTGGATGGTTGTGGAATGTCCCGTTGCTGTGTTCTGCGTTTTTCAACGATGGTAAGCTTATGCGACCTTGTTTAAATCCTAGAGTGTTCGAGTGATTATATCCTCTGCAGTATCCAGATGCAGTGATAAAATTGGTTAAATGGGTTGATTACTACTTGTGTTTACGTCGCTTTGCTTTCATGATTATGCTGTTTGCTTCATCTACGATTGTAACTTGTGTGACTTGCTTGTTGGGTAATCTGATGGTGAGGAGAGTGAATGGTTGTTACTATGGCCATTTAAAAATGGTAAACCCTTCGAATCGTATATTGGTTAAAAAAATCTTATTTATAATGCTTGGTATAAATTTAAGAATTTTATCACTATAGTTAGTTATCTCTACTTTCAACAAACAATTTATTCACCCTGGTATCTATAAAACTTATTTTTTTCAGAGCAGATGAAAGCGAAGTAAGACTGAGACGACAACATTTTTTGCGAGCAAATCTGGTAACTACTGTATACCAAGGAAAATAATGAGTGCCCTCTGTTTTTCGTACTACTTTCAAAAACTATTATGCAAGCTAGTCCTCCCCCAGTGTGTGGAGGATGTCTCTTTTGACATACGGTAAATATATTTACCGTATGTCAAAAGGCGGCTTGCATTATTTTCGGTCTTTTGTAGACCTAATTGATATGTGTATTATGTTTGTTACTTAGACTGTTTAGGGTTTTAAAAAAAAAAACTTTAACAATGAGAATTAAAGTATAAATTCTTTTGAATGGTCTTTGACAGTTTTCAAAGAATTACAGGAATTAAGGAAGTTAGAGTTAACTTTACAGTCGCAGTTAAGATATTTTTTAATGTTCCTTGACAGTTTTTAAAGAATTATAGGAATTAGGAAAGTAAAGTTAACTTTACAGTCGCAGTTTAGATCTTTTTGAATGTTCCTTCAGAGTTTTTTAAAGTATTACAGGAATTAAGGAAATTAAAGTTAACTTTACAGTCGCACTTAAGATCTTTTTTAATGTTCCTTGACAGTTTTTAAAGAATTACAGGAATTAAGGAAATTAAAGTCAACTTTATAGTCGCAGTTAAGATCTTTTTTAATGTTCCTTGACAGTTTTTAAAGAATTACAGGAATTAAGGACATTAAAGTCAACTTTATAGTCGCAGTTAAGATCTTTTTTTATGTTCCTTGACAGTTTTTAAAGTATTACAGGAATGAAGGAAAGTAAAGTTAACTTTTCTGTAGCAGTCAAGATTTTTTTTAATGTTCTAGGACAGTTTTTTAAAGTATTACAGGAATGAAGGAAATTAAAGTTAACTTTACAGTCGCAGTTAAGATCTTTTTTAATGTTCTTTGACAGTTTTTAAAGAATTACAGGAATTAAGAAAATTAAAGTTAACTTTACAGTTGCAGTTAAGAGATGGTATTTATTTCTGTTCTGCACTTATATTTAAGGAATCTTTTAACCTGTTTTTTAATTAGCAGTTCAGTGCCTTGATAATAGAATCTGTAATTTTCAAACTTTTTTGTTTTAATTTTAAGTTCTAAAGCAAATGGAAATGTTTAATATCTGGTCTTCGCTTAGACAGGGTGTTAGGCTATCTAACTTAAGGTAGGATCTCTAACCTAGGGTTGAGAAATAATTCAAGAACCCTTTTATCGGCTGCTTTTTTTTCCTTTCAGATGTTGGGGATGAAGAACTCGCGTTACATGTCATTAGTAAGGAGTGGGGTTAGGCGAGGAATATTGAAGGTGGATAAGGTTTTCTGCAAATTAGGAATTCCGTGAAATTGGGTACCCGGATGATAATGTCTGGAGACTCGGAACGTACGCAGGTGATTAGCTGGTTGAAGAAAGATTCCAATCTTCATTTGT
>NC_090736.1:23635776-23638276 GCF_036898095.1 Palaemon carinicauda | reverse complement strand
CTCTCTCTCTCTCTCTCTCTCTCTCTCTCTCTACAAATTCGTAAATTACTTATTTACAATATTTTATAGTTATGTCACTTAGGAAAATACCATAATAGTTTTGGTTAACTCCTATGATTATGACATTTAGAGGAACTTTGGAATGCTAAACTGTAGCTAACATTTATTCAATGGAATAGACTTAATTATGTATTATTTTGTTCTTTTCTTCAGGTACACTTGACAAAACGTGCCTTGTAATTCTCCAATTACGGTAAAGTATATTATGTAGCTTTACTTGTTTCTCATGAAATATTACATTAATACCAACCCATCAAAATTAACTGCACCAAACCTCATAGACTAAATTTTGAGGTAATCCATAAAATTTACTTTGCACTCAATACCAAGAAATAATTTTGAGCCCAACCCCTATAAATAGATTTGTAACTAATCCCAAAAATAACTTTGAAACTAACTCCAAGAAATGAATTTGCAACCTATTCCCCAAATAACTTTGAACCTAACCCCAAGAAAGAGATTTGCATCTACTCCCAAAAATAACTTTTTACCTAACCCACAGACATAAATTTGCACCTAATTCCAAAACTAACTTTCGATCCAACTCCTACAAATAGATTTGCACCTAATCCCTAAAATAACTTTGAACCCAACCCCAAGAGATAACTGTGCCCCCCATCACAACAAAACTTATCACCCAACCCCAAAAAAACTTGACTCGACTTCAAGAAATAATTTTGCCCACAATCAAAGTAAAGAGTTATCACCCAACCCCATAAATAACTTTGACTTAACATCAAGAAATAACTTTTCCCACAACCACAGCAGAAACTTATCACCTAACCTCAAAACTAATTTTGGCTTAACTTCAAGAAATAACTTTTCCCCTCTACCACAGTAAACAACTTTTCACCTGACTCAAAATCCTAAACCTCGACTTCAGAGTCTAGATGTTTAGATAAGTGGCAAATGTTTGCAAAATGCCTAAGTTGTTCCCCTGTTAATAATAAAAAAAAACACCACGTATGGCATAATTAGTATCATATTCAAATTATATAGTGTTGACTTCACATCTTATGACATGGTATTACTAACTAGTAATTTATTTTAATTTAAACTTGAGAAATATAAGTTATTGAATATAAGTTATTAATATTAGAATAGAAACCTTAAGAAAAATATTAAAATTGATTTTATTTCGAAATTTAATGCTAATTCTAGTTTCCTAGACCTAACAGTAAGCACACCTTGAAAGCTTTACTGTCATAAAGTGACAAAAGGTTTTTTTTTTGTATTATTTCTCTGTTTTATTGTAGTTTTGGACAATAAGTGAACTTTAGAGTTCAACTGGATTGAACTGAATCTACCTGTTACTTCTGATGCTATGCAGAAGAGACTGGTCTCCAAACTTAAGATTTCCTGTTCTTGGCTCTTCTTCTCAGGTGAGTATTGTAGTTTGAGCAGGTTTTTATTCTTCTATTAAATTAGATTTTATATCCGGGGTTTACAAAATGGAAAAAAAATTAAAATTTAGTCATTTTATTTCAATAGAAAATTTTAATGCTCGGGCTAGGCTTACGTTTTGTATGTTTATTCCTTGATATTTAAAAGGGTTTTATACAGACACACACACACACACACACACACACACACACATATATATATATATATAATATATATATATATAATATATATATATATATATATATATATATATATATATATATATATATATATATATATATATATATATATATGGTGCTTACTAAATAGACAGAATAGGATAATTTGCTCATTTTATTTCTATCAAAAATTTTAATGCTTCGCTTAGACTCACTTTTTGTATGTTCTTACTAGATTTATACAAAAAGGGTTGAAAAAAAAAAAACATCGTTTTTGCTCCATAGTATCAAGTTTTTTTTTATTATTAATCTTGGTCCATCTGCGTTCCTCTGTTCGTAAAGTTTGAAGAGGTCATCATTGCCTAATTTATATATGGGTACTCATATATATATATATATATATATATATATATATATATATATATATATATATATATATATATATATATATATATAGGGTTATGATTTATGATTCGTTCAGACTTTTTTTTATACCTGATTTAGTTCCGGAGAAAAAATAACATAAAAGTTGCTGCCACATTTTACTTTCACTGCATTGCGCTTTTTGGATCCAGTTTCTTTTTGAATTATATAACCAGTAGTCAATATGCAAATAGTCTATGCTGAGAATAAATCTAAATTATGCCTACATCTCTTTGTGTTCAAATATATATATATATATATATATATATATATATATATATATATATATATATATATATATATATATATATATATATATATGTGTGTGTGTGTGTGTGTGTGTATGTGTGTATGTGTGTATGTATGTATAATAACCACGAATGTAGAAATAAAAAGACTTGATTGAAGTTAAGACTTTTGTCTTATTAATGACATCGTCGGACTCGCAATAAGAA
>NC_090736.1:23623276-23630776 GCF_036898095.1 Palaemon carinicauda | reverse complement strand
ACAATAAAGTCAGTCTTTCTTTTCTCTTCCTTAGCAATGAATAAATGATCGGACATTCTCTTCCAGAATAATCCTGTGTTGTCGACATTGAATATGAGTTTCAAGGGAATTTGATGTTCATCTATGATTTTCTTTCCTCGGCAGCAACGTTATCAGCGGCACCATCTTCTCTTTGAATTTTAATATTGTGTAAACTAGAATGCTTCTTGAACCGATTAAAACGTCTGTATTTAGCGACAAATGATGACTTGGCCCTCTCATGAATAAGCATTTGTCTTGTAGGAATTTGTTCGTGCATCTATTATTATTATTATTATTATTATTATTATTATTATTATTATTATTATTATTATTATTATTATTATTAATTGCTAAGCTACAACCCAAGTTGGAAAAGGAAAATGCTATAAGCCCAGGGGCTCCAGATAGCCCAGTAAGGAAAGGAAATAAGGAAAAATGAAATATTTTAAGAGCAGTAACATTAAAATAAATATTTCAAAGGGATAATAAGCAACCCATGTAATTTTAGAATGTTTTGATAACTGAGGCTATCCAGTCACATATTGGACAATGTGCCTATATTTATCACCTTGTCACCTCTTTCATATCTCTCTATCAAATCCAATTTGTCTTTCAGTATTATCACACGCCTCTTAGAATTACTCATTTAAATATTATTGAGAGACATTGCTAGAATATGTAAAGAATGCTGATATATAAGGGCATTGCGTATGTACAATACCGAAAAACTTGTAAACAACTAATATAATTTATATAGGAATATTTATTTTGATATTGTTAATGTTCTTAAAATATTTTGGTTTTCTTTGTTTCCTTTCCTCACCGGGCTATTTTCCCTGTTGGAGCCCCTGGGCTTATAGCATCCTGCTTTTTCCAACTAGGGCTGTAGCTTAGCAAGTAATGATAATAATAATAATAATAATAATAATAATAATAATAATAATAATAATAATAGTAATAATAATAATAATAATAATAATAATGTTAATGATAATAATAATAATATGTGTAGGCAAGTGTAGGCTTTCTTCTGGCTATAACAATCAAAAAGTTATGAGTGCCCTGGTGCTGTGCATTTGTTTTTGTTTTTTTATATATTCTAATAGAACTAACTTTTACATGAGATATTTTAGTATACTTTTATTTTATCTTGAATATTCATAAAATGAGCATTAAGCACATTTTATTGACGAAATCATTAACAAAATATTGCTCGGGGTAAAATTGTATTGGTAAGATATTGATGCGGGTAAAATTACAGGTGAGAACCTGTACAGTAATATACGCCTTCGAGAAAATCAAAATAGAGTTGTCAGATGTGGTTCCTATTTTTTTTTTATACTTAACAGGGTAATTGTATTTTATGTTCCTGGTGTGTATACAGTACAGTATAATTGTCTGTATATATATATATATATATATATATATATATATATATATATATATATATATATATATATATATACATATATATATATATATATATATATATATATATATATATATATATATATATGTGTGTGTATATATATATATATGTATATATATATATATATATATATATATATATATGTATATATATACATATATATATATATATATATATATATATATATATATATATATATATGTATATATATACACATATATATATATATATATATATATATATATATATATATATATATATATATATATATATATATATATCCAGTCACTCATACCTTGGCGAGAGGAATTACCCCCAGAAGGGAGAGGAGGGGTAGGAAGAGTTGAATCTGTGTTTGTGCGTGCATATCTATCTTACTTTACCTTACCTTATTTCCTTATTCTATGTGTGGGTTCCCTCAGGTCCCTCAGTGTGAGGCACCTCGTATATCCACCAGAGAATTGCTAATGTATCTTCCGGTGTATTTTGCAACTTCCAGTCTTAGATGGTCTGGAATGCATCTTAGGTGTTTATCAAACTTATTCCTAAACACATCTACGCTCACTTCTATGTTTCTTAGATGAGCTGGCAGTGCATTAAATAGTCGCTGCATTATCGATGCTGGTGTGTAGTGGATTAATGTCCTTTGTTCCTTCCTTAGTTTTCCTGGTAAAGTTTCGGGCACTATTAATCTACCTCGGCTTGCTCTTTCTGATGTTTTTAGCTCCATGATATTTTCAGTAATTCCTACTATTTACTTCCATGTTTGTATTATCATATAGCGTTCTCTTCTCTTTTCTGGACTGTACAATTTTAAAAATTGCAGTCTTTCCCAGCAGTCAAGGTCATTAACTTCTTTTATTCTAGCAGTAAAAGACCTTTGTACACTCTCTATTTGTGCAATATCCTTTTGGTAGTGTGGGTACCATATCACATTGCAGTACTCGAGTGTAATACGTTCATAAGTTTTGTACAACATAATCATGTGGTCAGCTTTTCTTGTTTTAAAGTGTCTGAATAGCATTCCAAATTTTGCTTTACATTTCGCCAACACTGTTGCTATTTGGTCGTTGCATACCATATTCCTGTTTAACATTACACCAAGGACTTTAATTGCTTCCTTGTTTGTGATTGTCTCATTATTAGGTCCCCTGTATGCATATACCATTCTTTCTCTGTTTCCATAATTTATTGACTCGAATTTATCGGAGTTAAATACCATCCTATTTATCTCCACCCATTCATATATTTTGTTTAGATCTCTTTGTAATGAGTTCCTATCTTCATCCCAAGTAATTTCTCTACTTATTCTTGTTTCACCGACGAAACTTCTCACTACAGGATCTTTAATATTACAGTCTATGTCAGAGATCATAATAACAAACACCAGTGTATCTAATACCGTACCCTGTGGCACGCCAGATATTACCTGATCTTCATCAGATTTCTTGTCATTTGCAACCACTATAGGTTTTCTCTTTTGTAGAAATTCTTTTATCCATTTTCCTATCTTTCCCACAATATTATGCTTTCTCATTTTTTTTTCTCTAATGTATTACGGTCTACCTTGCCAAAATCTTTTGCTAAATTTAGATAGACCACATCTGTGTCTTTTCCATTTATCGAATTTTTATATATGTTTTCATAGTGTGCTATCAGTTGGGTTTGTGTACTTTTTCCTGGCACAAAACCGTGTTGACCTATATTAAATAAATTATTTTTAACCAAATGATTCATTATTTCTTTTTTATTAGTCTCTCATACACTTTCATGATATGTGATGTTAGACTAACAGGTCTATAATTGCTAGCCTCTAGTCTTGATCCACTTATGAAAAAAGGGGTTATATATGCTAATTTCTGTTTAACATATATCTCGCTCATATCTACACTTTGTCTTAGCATTATCGCAAGCGACTTCGCGGTAGTGTGTGCAGTTTTCTTAACAAAATCGCTGGAACTCAATCTGGCCCGGCTCGCTTACATCCTGCACAATATCTGCTTCATTAATATCTATATCCCTTAGATATTCCATATTTTCTTCTCTCCTTTCTGTTTCATTATTCTCATTCACAATTCTTAGCATGAATTCACTCTTCTATTTTTCTACTAATTCGTTGCATATTTCATTTTTTTATTTGTTAACCGTCCTTCAATTCTTAGAGGGCCTATTTCTAATCTCCCTTTATTCATATTTTTGCTAGGAGTAAAGTACTTTGCAGTTTTTCTTGATATTTTGAACTTTCCTTTCTGCGTTTTGTATCTTACTTTTTATTTCCATCATTTTCCATACATTTTTTCTTTGCAAGATGTTTCTTCCACTTTCTAATTTTCTGAAATAAGATCCTTCTGTCTCTTGGTATGCATGTCTGATGTTTATTTTTTTTCGGTACATATTTTTCAACAATTTTCTACAGTATTTTGTACAGTATATCTGTATTTACCTGTATATTATCACTTACTAATAAATTTTTCCAATCTTTGTTCAATTCTTCATTTATTTCTGATCATTTTATATTCTTACTACAAAAATTATATTTTCCATATGCTTACCGTCGTTTTGTGCTTTGCTTATCTCTGTGTTCACTTCCTTTGGAATGGACTATTAATTTTATGACGTTGTGGTCTGAATTTCCCGTGTTATACACTATTATTTCTTTAACACAATTCACCTCATTCACAAATACTAGATCTAGGACATTGTCCTTTCTTGTTGGAATGTGGTTTATTTGTTGCATATTATATTCTAATAACATATCTTGAAGGTGCTCAAACTGCCTCTTATCTTTTGCGCTACTATTACTCTCTTTTATATGCATATATACAACCACTTTCTTCTATCCGTTCTTTCCAATCCACGAAAGGAAAGTTAAAATCTTAGGATAGGAGTATATTCCAGTCTTTATGGTTTCTACATATATCATCTTTTTTTTCTATTATTATGTCAAACTTCTTAGTATTTGGGGGTCTGTAATCTACAATATTCACTAATTTTGCATATTCAAATTCTACCGCAATCAATTCACATTCTGGGTTGCTGTATTTTTCACAGACTTTTCCTTGATTTATGTCTTCCATATATTGCGGTTCCTCCTTGATTCCTATTTGTTCTGTCTGATCTATATGTTTGGAAACCGTTTATCTGGTCATCATTGCCAGTGTCTTGGGAATATCATGTTTCACTTATATTCAATATATCTATTTTTTCAATTTGGGTTAGTTCTTCTAAGAACTCTATTTTCCTTTTAGAGTTACTCATAACTAAACCCTGTGCATTCATCAATATGATGGTTTATGTTTCATCACTCTTATCTAATATTGGTGGCAATATGGATTCTCCCATGTTTCCTTCCTGTTATGATATGATGTTATTTTCTTCCTTTCCAGGAATTCTGCCATTAAAAAATCCAACTTTTCTATTATATTTGCTCTTTCGCCTTCCTATTCATTTGTGTGTGTGTATACCCGCAAATTATCCCCATATCTGCAGCAACCCCTGGCATTATAGATGCATTCCTCTAATTGTGCATATTTGGGTTGAAAGGCATCATATCTTGGGGCCTTTTGTGCATAGCGTGGTATGTACTCGACTTGTTTTTTGTTTTTGTTTTTTTGTTTCATTTTTGCTTTCATTTTTCTTGTCTGTTTGCTTTTGAATTTTCTGACTTTCAATCATGGTTGCAATATGCATATTTCGACAATTTTTTTTTGAATTTGCATCCTTTTCCTTCTTTCAGGTTTTTGCATATTTTTGGATGGAGATCTCTGCATTCGTCTCTATATCCGTCTAAATACGCACATTTACCATATAGTTCATAATTTTGGCATATATTTGGATGCTTGTAGTAGCATCTTTCGCCAAATCTGCAATTCCCTCTTTTCAGTAAATTGCAGACTATATATTTCTTTTCTTTTTTTTCTTTTTCTTGCTCTTCCCTAAAAGTATGTAGGTCCGGGTAGAGTCTCCTAGGTCTATTATTTGTTTCCATCTGATTATTTATTTCTTCATAAGTATGTTGCTGAATGGCATTATATGTTGTATCAATGATTTCCTCTGTATCCTTACACATATCCTGTTAATTTTTCTCTTCTTCTTCTTCTTCTTCTTCTTCTTCTTCTTCTTCTTCTTCTTCTTCTTCTTCTTCTTCTTCAACTATTTGTAGATTCAGTCTCGACTTAATTATATTTTCTATCCAGTCTAAGCATGTTGAGCAGAATACCTTTGTGTCTTTATTATTTATTTTTTTTTTATTTCAGCGCAAGTAGGGTGTGTTGGTACATGCCATGCATCACATTTCCTTAACAACTGTTGCGGGTTAAGAATACTGTACCACATCTTAAATGTATAGCACCATTTGGGCATTCTTTTTCCCAATGCATCAATCAGCATATTCACCATATTGGACTTTTTATTGTTCTTGAATGGAATGTGCTGATTGATGTAAACTTTCTTTATAAGTCTCTTTATCACTTGGATCTTCTTTGGAATTTCTTCTATTAATTGGATGATGTTTTCCACAGAATTGCTCCAGTTTGTTGGATCATATTGTTTCAATATGTTTGAGAATATTTTTCCATCACACTGGTTGGAGCTTTTACCGACCTCTGTTATCAAGAGGTCTTGTTCTTGTTGTGCCAACTCTTGGAATTTACTCTTGCTATTGCTGATTGCAGCAATATCCCTACATGCCTTGCTTGTGTTATAGGCTGCCGTCTTGTTCAGATTTTTAGTAATTCACAAGATAACTATCCTATGCCAACGTTTTAGCCGTCATTTTTGACGGGTCGCGAACTGTAGTATTTTCATAATGAACATTGAGACTGAGGTAAGGTTGCGTAAAATGCCATAACGCTAATTTTATTTTTCCATTCAATATTTAAGGATTACCGACGTAATGATATAAACCGAACTGACGTAAACCAGGTACTACTGTAGATACCATTAACGACGTAGTTACCTTTTAGAGACCTTGTTGATTGATTAATATCTTTGAATGAATAAGCAATTCAAGCAATCCCTTTATAACTCGTAATATTATTATAGGGGGTAGTGCTGTCAGTGTACCATGTGCAGTACACTGTAGGCAATAGGGGGTTTATATCCTTCCACTTTACCTCCATTCTTACTTCAGGATGCCAGAATCAATCAATCAATTAATCAGTCCTTTCTTACTTCGTTCCTTCTGTCTTGCTGACCAGCCTCTTCTAACTCTTACCTCAGAGGGTAACTAGGGTTTTATTTTGAATATGCTTATGTGCTGAATGAGGTCACAGGCCCCAGTGCCTAGCTATATAGCCCACATCTGAATCCAATCTAATCGATGTACCAAAAGTGTCTGAAGTTATATGCTCCGAAATGGACTTTCAAAGTCGAGAAAATGTGGACGAAACTTGGAAGAAACCTCTCATACTCTTTTAGTTTCATTCCTTAAAAAAAATTATTTTCCAGTCAACACTGTTAAAAATTTGCAATTGGGAAAAAAGTTAAATACTTGGCAATATTTAATCCAGGATTTTTACCGTTTTAAAATCAGGTATATTGACAAAAAGGAGTGATATTACGGTCACCAACCCGTAAAAGATAATAACATAGTAAGGTAAAATTACAGCCGCCTGTATTTTGCTGAAATGCGGCTAAGAACAGTATATTTGAACAGAGAATTTCCGATTAGAATTAGGGTTTTTTTTAACAGTGTAGATATAAAGCGCAAAAATATTACTAGAGTTTATCAAAAATTAAGTAACGAATTAAAAAAGTATGTTGGTACACGCAGTGACATTATATCTGACAGGCCCCTGTTTTGCTTATGTAATTAACATTGCAACGTAATTTATGCAATACATAATTCATGTATTACGAGGAAGACTAATTCGTTCATGTAATCTATGGTAAATACAGTTTAGCTGAAATGCAGCCAGGAGCTATTAACTTAAATTGGGTTAGTCGTAAGGGTTAGCAGAATCTACAAATAATAGGACCTCTATATCTAAGTAAATTTTTGGAATTTTCTATACCTAAAGTTATTATTTTATTTCACATGTAGTTTAAAT
>NC_090736.1:23610776-23613276 GCF_036898095.1 Palaemon carinicauda | reverse complement strand
AGGAGAAAAACAACGTTTGGATAGAGTCAAACTAGTAAAAGTGAGTTATAGAAAAATATAACTTTACTATTGACTCTGTTTGGAAAGGAATCTCTAAAACTGATTAATAGTTGTCTATATTACATTTTTCTCTTATGAGGGAGTTAGAAAACCTTTGTGTTCCCATTAAGAAGGATAAATATGGAATTGCATGTCTGCCCTTAGAAAATTTGTCTCATAAGATTGTTGAGGTATCCACGCAAAAGTTTAGCCTTGGCAGTTAATTGAATATATAATCTATATGAAACTTGGGATGAAACTGGTAAAAAATGTTAATTGGTTATAAGCACAAAGATTAAAGTGTTGGAAAGTGTTCAATAGATGAATGCCAATATGAGTTGATCAATAGTTATATGTGAAAAGTAACAAAATGACATATTTCCTTTTCTCAGTTTAATTTGCAGACATGATAATGAAATGAGAAATGGGTTGAAATACATTTAACTGGAGGACGAGTAAAATAGATGATCATTCATAATTACGTACCTATTGTTAAAAGAATATAGTGCAAGATTTAAAAGCAGTGAGAAGCTGTTATTAAGAGAGAGAGAGAGAGAGAGAGGAGAGAGAGAGAGAGAGAGGAGAGAGAGAGAGAGAGAGAGAGAGAGAGAGAGAGAGAGAGAGAGATAAATTATCGACTATTTCGAAATTAGGAGCAGGTGTATAATAACGCTAAATAAATCTGTACTCCTTTACAAACAAGAAAAGACATCACAACCTCTGTTAGGAGTCTTCTTAATTAAGGTAATTGGACAAGGCAAATATGGCTCTATAATGAAAATGATGAGCAAAAAAACCATCACTTATGTCTCCCCTTACTTGTCTATTGCTGTAGTGTTTTTAATGCCCTGAATTTATTATTATTATTATTATTATTATTATTATTATTATTATTATTATTATTATTATTATTATTATTATTATCAATTACTAAGCTACAACCCTAGTTGGAAAAGCATAATGTTATAAGCCCAGGGCCTCCTAAAGGGAAAATAGCCCAGTGAGGAAAGGAAACAAGAAAAAATTAAATATTCTAAGAACTGTAACCTTGAAATAAATATCTCCTATGTGAATAGACGAACGTATAGTTGTTAAGCCTCACTGTGAAGGTGAAGATGCCTACTTTCCAAATGTGACAATTTTGGGAAATAAATGATGCGAAGGATTAATGTGATTACGGGGAAAATACCAATCTTTACTGTGACTTACAAAGTTCGTTGCACTTTATGTCTCGTGTTCAGGGGCGTTGGTAATAAACCTTAATTGGAATAATAATTTACGTCAGAAAGCGTTCAGGAGGTTGGATATAGAGGAAGGCAGGTCGGTGAGAATGGAAGACTGTTAGGAATAGTCTTTGCAGAGGAGGATTATTATATACGCTAGCTTAGAAGAATTATGGTGATATGAGTAGTAAAGGTTGTAGATATATTTATCATTATTATCATTAAGTTATTGTTATGCAATTGCTCAGTCACATCTATATCAATAACGTAAATGAATCATGATTTATAATGAATCTACTACCATATATAAAAATCTAATGTAGTGAGTTTATATTATAACGAGGGTTGTAGGAAATGTATAAGGATTTAGAATGAATAGAATCGAATAGAATTGTGCATACGTGGAAGTAGGATATGAAGTGACGTCATTTAAGAAGGGGATTTCTTTGTGAAAGTGTTTATATCAGGTGAATAAGAATAATTTTAGTAACGAGAAATTAAGTAATTGCAGAGTTCTTTCATTACAAAGGATTTTGGGAACGAAGTTTTTTATTTATAAAGGCTAGTTTTGCATTGAAACCTCACCTTTCTGGCAGTCAACTTAGCAACGACAATGTACTCTCTATCAAGTGAATTTTCCACTTCAAGCAAATACCCATTTGCATTTTGTTCCTCTAAATCCTTTGCTCAAAAACCTCTTGCATGGGGATTAAGAGTTTTACTGTAGAGACTGTACCCTTGATTAACAACATATATTTCATTTTTAGATTAACTATCATTAATTCATTAATTATTATTATGCAAATTATGCTGTGGAAATATTATTGAAATAAAGTCCTGATGTATAGATGATAATCTATAGTGAACTATCTATATTATATGTTCATGTAAGTATTAAGAAATGATTTTATACAATAAGCATGAAGCTTGAGATTGTTTTTAATACGCAAGATTACATACTATGATTTTCCACATCCAAAAACATCTTCGACTAATGATACCTCTGTTCTCTTGTATATCTCTGATCTCTATAATACTGTAATGACTTTGCTGTGCCTGAATTGCTCAAGCGTTATTATTATTATTATTATTATTATTATTATTAATAGCCAAGCTACAACCCTAGTTGGAAAAGCAAGATGCTATAAGGCCAAGGGCTGTAACAGGGAAAATAGCCCAGTGAGGAAAGGAAATAAGGAAATAAATAAACGATGAGAAAAAAATAACAATAAATTATT
>NC_090736.1:23593276-23605776 GCF_036898095.1 Palaemon carinicauda | reverse complement strand
ATTCTGGCCTACGCTAGGCCATGTAGCCTAGTCGTTTGGTCCTAGTACTTCATGCATGAATTTGGTTTTTCCGAGTGTAATTAAAATTTTATTGAAGCTTTAGGCTATATTTTATACATTTTAGACTGTGTGGAATATTTCCAAGATTGTATACGTGTGAGTTTCGGTGAATTAGGTAATCGATTCTCTTGGTGCCTAGGCTAATTGCTTATGGAGCCTTGGTATTCTTTATCATACTCCCCGGTTGCTTTCTTTTCTTCGGAGAAGGTATGCAATCCCTTTCCCTCTGTTTAAGCCTTGGGCTTATCCCTAAGTGGTTTTTTCCGAATTTATTTTCGATAAAACTATACTAGGGTGTTACTGTACCTTCCTGTTCCTGTAGTTATGGTTCAAGAGGGACAGAACAACAGAGTTTTTAGTCTGAGTCTGTGTTGTCTGGCTTGGGGCAGAGTCCCCCTCGCTGACCTAACACATACAAAGGGAGCTTAGCTCTCTTAGGTCACTACCGAAGGTTTCTGTAGTTATGATTCCTTCTTTTGTGATCGACCAGACTAAGTCCTGTTGCTGTTCTCGGGGGAGGATAAGTTCTTCCCTTGGGAGTAGCAACGCCTTCCTTGCTTTGGTGCTCTGGAAGCTGGCAAGTATTGCTGGCCTTTTCCCTTAGATCTCCCTTAGGCTAAGATAAGTTTCTTGGCTGCGGGTGATCTGTCACTAAAGCAAGGTTGGCAGGACCCTCTTGTCCCTTCCCCCTCTATCTCCGTAATGGCCTAGCCATTACTGTACTGTACCTTGCCGGCCGGCAGAGCTGGCCGGCAGGGGTCTTACTGTACTGTACGTCGTTCTACTTCTGGACCTAGTATAGGTTGGGATGTGGAATTGACTCAGCCCATTGCCGGCCGGCAGAGCTGCTGGCCGGCAAGGGTCTTATGTTTTCGAGTGCTGCCCGGACCTCTCTTGGTCCCTCATCCATGCCTGCCAGCAGAGCCGGACGGCATTGGTCAAGGAAGCCTGAATTAGTTTCTCCCCTTCCTTATATGCACTCTTTCGGTTGCCGGGCTTGGAGGTAGTGTACACTCTTATCCCGGCATCCATTCTATTTTCTTCTAGTGCTGTACCTGTCCCGGCTGCCGGCTTATGAGGCCGGCTGCCGGCCTATGAGGCCGGCAGCCGGGCAGGTGTAGTTCTCTGGTTCTTTTGCTGCCGGCTGGCATCAGTCTTGTACCTTTGCCGGCCGGCTTATGTCAGCCCTTGTCTGCCGGTCACCAAGAGTGTGGCCGGCAGCTGGGTACTACCTTGTGTAGTTGCTGGCCGGCAGCCATTGCCGGCCAACACTGGCTGTTACCGGCCGGCAGTAGCTGCCGACCGGTACAGGCATTTGAACTAGATTGCTGCCGCCCTATAGCTGTTAAGTAGTATACTTTAAAGCTAGTTGTGGTGTGTGCCGGCCGGCAAAGGCAGGCCGGCACACATCCCCCTTATACTGTACTAGTATTCTTCTGTATAGCATATACAGTAAGAAGAAAACTATAGTAAAGGTTTTGGTACAGCACTGTATCTTCTAACACTATTGTGTTTTCTTGCACAGCCCTTTACTGTTGCCCTCAGATAGGAAGCTGAGTTCTTCCCTGTCTATTATCCAGGATTTTAAAATCATTGCTTAGGTGTGAGCTCCACCTGTTTCCTATGGAAACCTTGCATTGGTTACTCTAGAAGAGATAAACCTTTTTGATTTTATTATCTGGAAGGCTGCAGCAATGGGTTGTGAGGGAAACACAAGTGTGTGTCTTTCCTTTATGAATTGTTATGCTATAATATGCATATCCAGTGATACATAGTTCACTTGATACTCATGGAAATTTCTTCTCTTTACAGGAGGACCCTCCGAAGTGCGGAAATGTTTTCTGCAATGTCCGCAGCAAGAACCTCTGCGGACATGAGTGTTGTAGGAGACACGCAGCATGCGCTGTCTCCAAGGATGATCTCCAGTATTGGGACCCACAGGTATGTACTGTATGCACTAACCTGATTACTGAGGCTTTTGATTCCCCTAGAACGGCGGAATCAAGGGATATAGCAAGGGAAAAGCTTCGTACGTGGGTAAGGGGCTTCAAGAAGAACACCTCTGGCCCTTATCTTCCAAGTGAGAAGATGAGGGCGTATCTTTTTCCCCAGGCATCAGCTGATGCAGTGATTCCCCAGCCTCAAGAGGAGATCCCTCAAGATCAAGTCCAGGTGGACGTGGAAGTCGCAGTTGCGATGCAAGACATCCAGTTGGATGACAGGATGTCTGACCTGGACGATCGTTTGGAAGAAGACCTCCTGGCAGAAGGTCAGGATGAAGTTCAAACCCCGGATGTCGTAGAGGATGTGGTCGACGAGGTGTCGGCTACTCCGGTTCAGATGCCGGAGCCTATCCCCTCAACATCGGCTGGTCTCCCAGTAGAACTGGGACAGGCCCTCTCTTCGATTGTTGGAATGATCCAACAAATGCAGAAGGAGAATCAGGAGAAGGCGGCTGCAATGGAACTGCGTATGCAGTCCCTGGCAGAATCACATGGGCCCCGGAAAAGGCTCAATGTGAAAGACCTTCCCATATGCTCAGATGCTAACCCATGGAGGTATGCTGAGCACATGCCGATGACGACTGGAAAGATTGTCATCTCGGATAAGCTGGGTTCAGTTCCCCTAGAGGAGGTAGAATTCTGGCCCAGCAAGGCATCATATCCGGACTGCTATGTCCGGCTGAGAAAAGAACCAGTTTCAAGGGAGGAGACAGAGCCGAAGGAGGTCATTATCATGGACCACGCTAAGGCTCAAGCCCTACTTTCATCCTCGATGAAAGAGAGGGGCTTCTCTAACTCGAAGGTAGCTGCATTGAGCAAGAAGCTCCCTTCTTTTGTGTCCTCTCCTGATAGAGCCTTCCCCTTTTTACAGAAAGGGTTTGCGGCTGTCCTAAAGGCAGTCGAGGCCGGCAAGCCTTGCCCCTCCCTGGAGGAGTGTAAACCCTTGTCGCTGGCCCTGCCTATGGACCACAAAGACTGGAAGGATGTCCATCTGACATTCTCAGTGGGAAAGTTGGAGGCTGATATTGCCGGACGGCAATTCGGCGAGGACCTCCCCAAGCTGTCCGAATCTCTTTTACGAAGAGAGTTCGAGACAAAAGAAAGACTGGCTGCCTCAATGTCTCATCAGACTACTCTTGAGACGATGGCAAGTGACCCCAAGGTCCATGAAATGTTCATGGTAGTGGCTAAGTCTCACCTAGCCACAGTGACGAAGGACCTTTATGGCTTCGTCAAGGCAAGGAGAGCTTGCAGGGAGTTCGTGTTCACCGGGGCTTCGGTGAGACACGAGCCAAGGAAGTTAATCTCCTCCAACATTTGGGGAAAAGACCTTTTCCCTACCGATGTGGTCAAAGAGGTTGTTGATAAGGCCGCCGTGGAGAATAGAAACCTTTTCCAGAAGTGGGGCCTGGCTATCAAAAGAAAATCTTCCCCGGATGAGGGTCCTCAACCAAAGAGGAAGAATATGAGGACTAGGCTACCGTCTCGGCCAGCCAAGCGTTATAGACAGCAACAGCAACTGCAATTGCCATTGCCTCCAGTGCCCCAGATGGTGGCACAAACCCCGACTACTTTTCAGTGGGTACCCCAGGCTGTGCCAGGTCAGTCAACCACATTCACCCCAACGTTCGAAGGACAGTCTTCTTCCTTTCGTGCAAAACCTAGAGGAGCAGCCAGAGGCTCGTCTAAGCGCCCTTCAAGGGGAAGGGGATTCAGAGGTGGTCGTGGTCAGGGAGGCAAGACCTCAGGACGGCAGTCCAAGTGAAACGATACCGGTAGGAGGGAGACTGATGAAATTTTGGGATCGCTGGACCTTCGATCCCTGGGCCCAAAGCCTACTCAAGAATGGACTGGGCTGGAGCTGGTACAGCACTCCACCCCCGTGCCTTCGGTTTTTCCAACACTCCACCCCCGTTTTGGAGGAGTACGTTCAAGAACTGTTGGAGAAAAAGGTGATCCGAAAGGTGAAGTCCATCAAATTCCAAGGGAGGCTGTTTTGTGTTCCCAAGAAAGACTCGGAAAAGCTCAGAGTCATTCTGGACTTGTCGCCACTCAACAAGTTCATAGTGAATTGCAAATTCAAGATGCTAACACTGCAACACATAAGGACCTTACTGCCCAAGAGGGCATACTCAGTCTCTATAGACTTGTCAGACGCCTATTGGTACATTCCAATCAGCCGTCGACTCTCCCCCTACCTAGGGTTCAGGCTACAACGGAGACTGTACGCCTTCAGAGCCATGCCATTCGGGCTAAACATAGCCCCAAGGATTTTCACGAAGCTTGCGAGCGCAGCTCTCAAACAATTACGCCTAAAGGGAATTCAGGTAGTAGCCTACCTGGATGACTGGCTGGTGTGGGCAGCATCCGAGACAGAATGCTTGCAAGCTTCCAGTCAGGTGATCCAGTTCCTAGAGTACCTAGGCTTCAAGATCAACAGAAAAAAGTCTCGACTTTCTCCATCCCAAAAGTTCCAGTGGCGGGGAATCCACTGGGACCTTTTGTCACACAGTTTCTCCATCCCGACGAAGAAAAGGAAGGAGATAGCGGGCTCTGTCAAGAGACTTCTAGATTCCGAAAGGATATCAAGACGCGAACAGGAGAGGGTACTAGGCTCTCTCCAGTTTGCTTCAGTGACAGACCCAGTGCTAAGAGCACAGCTAAAGGATGCAACAGGAGTTTGGAGAAGGTATGCATCAAACGCGCGAAGAGACCTGAGAAGACCAGTGCCGCCTCGGCTACGTACTCTTCTCAGACCTTGGTCCCAAGCCAGACATCTAAAGAAGTCGGTTCTTCTTCAGCCACCTCCCCCGTCGATGACGATTCACTCAGACGCCTCAAAGGAGGGATGGGGAGGTCACTCTCATCGGAAAAAAGTCCAGGGGACTTGGTCCAAGCTATTCAGGACCTTTCATATAAACTTTCTAGAAGCTATGGCAGTGCTCCTTACCTTAAAGAAAGTCTCCCCGCGTCACTCGATCCACATAAGATTGGTGATGGACAGCGAGGTGGTTGTGAGATGCTTGAATCGACAAGGGTCGAGGTCACCACCTCTCAACCAAGTGATGTTAGCCATTTTCCGATTGGCGGAAAAGAAGAAGTGGTACCTGTCGGCAGTTCACCTTCAAGGAGTCCGCAATGTGACAGCGGACGCTCTATCCAGGTTCACACCGATAGAGTCGGAATGGTCCTTAGACGCAGGATCATTCTCCTTCATTCTGAATCAAGTCCCAGAACTGCAAATAGACCTCTTTGCGACGAAAGACAACAAGAAGTTGCCCCTGTACGTGTCCCCGTACGAGGACCCCTTAGCGGAAGCAGTGGACGCAATGTCCCTCGACTGGAACAGATGGTCCAGGATTTATTTGTTCCCTCCTCACAACCTTCTGTTGAGGGTCCTCAACAAACTGAGATCCTTCAAGGGGGTAGCGGCAATAGTGGCCCACAAGTGGCCGAACAGTATGTGGTTCCCCTTGGCGTTGGAACTACAGATGAAGTTCGTGCCGCTACCACATCCAGTTCTGACCCAGCGAGTCCAGAAGTCGACTGTCTGCGCTTCATTACAGAAAACCCGGACCCTGCAGCTCATGATTTTCTCGCCCTTGCGGTGAGAAAGCGTTTCGGGATTTCGAAAGCCAGCATAGACTTCCTAGAGGAATATAAGTGCAAATCGACTAGAAGGCAATATGAGTCATCTTGGAGAAATTGGGTGGCCTTTGTAAAGGCAAAGAATCCGCAGGAGATCTCAACAGACTTCTGCTTATCTTTCTTCATCCACCTCCATGGCCAAGGGTTGACAGCTAACACGATTTCAGTGTGTAAATCCGCTTTGATGAGACCCATTTTATTCGCCTTCCAGATCGACCTAGGTAACGAGATCTTTAATAAAGTTCCGAAAGCCTGCGCTAGGCTCAGACCTTCAGCACCTCCAAAGCCCATCTCATGGTCTTTAGACAAAGTTCTTCATTTCGCCTCCCTGTTGATCAATGAAGAATGTGCGTTAAAGGATTTGACGCAAAAAGTTATTTTCCTATTTGCACTCGCGTCCGGGGCCAGTGTTAGTGAGATCGTAGCCCTCTCGAGAGAGGCAGGTCGTGTTCAGTTCCTGGATGGGGGGGGATCTGAACCTGTTTCCGGATCCTACGTTTCTCGCCAAGAATGAGTTACCCACCAACAGGTGGGGTCCCTGGAGAATCTGCCCTCTGAAAGAAGATGCATCTCTACGTCCAGTAGAATGCCTAAAGGTCTATCTTCGTAGAACTTCAGACTTCAAGGGTGGTCAACTATTCAGGGGAGAAACATCAGGCTCAAATTTATCTCTGAATCAACTCAGAGCGAAAATCACATATTTTATTCGCAGAGCGGATCCTGACAGTACACCCGCAGGTCACGATCCGAGGAAAGTTGCCTCATCCCTAAATTTCTTTAATTGTATGGATTTTGAACATCTCCGTTCATACACGGGCTGGAAGTCTTCCAGGGTGTTCTTTTGCCACTATGCGAAGCAAGTAGAGGAACTTAAGAGATCTGTGGTAGCAGTGGGTCGTGTAGTTAACCCTACTGTTTAACTCTGCGAGGAACAGTGGTCTTAATTGGGACGATTAAGTCCAGGGTGAGTGTGTAGGTACATACTGTACTACAAACTAAATGAGGGCACCAAGTGCCCATATAGACTGTTCCTTCTTTCAAAGGTGAACCTAGCATAAGTTCAGACATGTGTGCCGAGCGTTTCTAACGCTAATGTGATTGATTTGTAATACAGACTTTTATGACTTGATACCTTGGTATCTTATTAAAGTGGTGTTTAATGGTTTTTCTTTCAGATAAACAAGTTCTGTTTACTATCATACTTATGCTTAAAGTTTTGGGTTACCCTCTTTTATATATATATATATATATATATAATTGTTGTTAACCTGTCTGTTTATTATCTGTCAATAAACTTGTTCTTGAGAACCTTGCGTCTCTTTCACCTGTGTCAATTTATTGGTATAATTGAGCATTTTGATTCTATGTATCTTATCTGGGATAATTCTGATAGAATTGTTCTGTTATGCAAGCTATGTTGCATTGGTTTATGTAGTCCCCTAATGGGAGGACTCCGTCCCTTAAAGGGACGAGGGCGGTTTTATTAGTTTCTTCCTATGCGGATATAAACCTTTGTCCAATACAAGTATTGTGCGGATTACTGGTCAATATATATTGACGCAGTGGTTCTATACAAACTATACTTTACTTAATATAGGGCGAGACCACTATATTAGCTTGCCTGGTATTCATACATAGATATATGTACTCTTCGAGACTTTCCAGCGTCTAGTAGGACTCTTCCCTGTAGGGGGCAGGAAGCTCTAACATAGTTTATAGTTAGTTGAAAAGATGTATAACGGTAACATCTTAGGTCTCTAGGTCTAGTCGACCGGGAAAAAATTACCTCCGGGGAGTACGGCACGTTCTGAGAATCCACAGATACAGTAATGCTCTGGTACACTTCCATCAGGACGACATGGCTTGAGCCCAAAAAACGGATTTTGAGCGAAGCGAAAAATCTATTTTTGGGTGAGATGGCCATGTCGTCCTGATGGACCCGCCCTTGCCTTTCTAAGAAAGGGCTGTAGGACCCCTCCCTACATACAGTATCTGTAGCACCTCGTGTACGCTACAAGGAATACAGATGGCGCCAGGATTGGCGCCAGGCACACATACGAATCGGGGGATAGGGAAGCCTTGGGAGCGGCTCCCCTTTTTCTTTCCCGAATTCGTATCTCGTCAATCACCTCCTACGAGACGAAATCTCTGTCCAGGTTGTAGATTGCCATGTGACGTGTCTAGAATACGTCCTCTGATATGTCGCGATATCCCTTTCACGAGGGATACTCACTCCAGGAGTTAGAATTCTGGTACCTTAAGGTAAATTCTCTGGGAATATTGCCGTAGTTGTAATATACCCTAGGAAGCTACCCTATAGGAACTTCCATCAGGACGACATGGCCATCTCACCCAAAAATAGATTTTTCGCTTCGCTCAAAATCTGTTATATACACATATATATATATATATATATATATATATATATATATATATATATATATATATATATATATATATATATATATATATATGTGTGTGTGTGTGTGTGTGTGTGTGTGTTTGTGTGTATCATGAACAAAAGTTCGTTCCCTTAGACCTCCAGAGAGTGAACACGAATCGCCTCACTATGAATCACCGAAGCTTTTGAACAAATAAGTCCTGGAAAACCCAATAGATGGCGCATCGCAAGGACGTTGAACGCAGAGAGGAATAGGAAGTATTTATTTTTCTAAAGCATTGAGGAAAGTCTCCATAATCTGATATTGTTAGAAAGTGATAGATGATTTTGTTGTTTTTAACGTTACTGGGTTTGCGTGTAAAATGTGCAGTTAACGAAATATGCTGGATAAATATGAGAATAAAATTATGTTTACGATATCTACATTCTTGAATTGGTATTGTCATATATTATTGTATCTTATTAAGAGACATGACCAGCCAAGGGTCATTAAAAAACATTTTGGTTTCAATGTGTATGGAAGTGTTTTATAATCTGCAAGTCTTCTATCGTAAAAACAAAAAAACATTTGTAGAAGCAAGTCGGCCAATTTTTTTTTTAATTCACTTGCGTTTTTAATGTAGTAACAACAAACTGCAGTTTCATATGCAAATATTCATTTTTGAGAAAGTCTTACAAAATTTTCGGTGATCAATCTATTTTGAAGAAGTGTTTTAATTCTTTCATTCTACCTTGTTTTGAATATTGTTCTCCTGTCTGGTCTTCAGCTGCTGATTCTCATCTCAATTTGTTGGAAAGAAACTTACGGTCTATTAAACTTCTTATTCCTGATCTAGATATTATTCTTTGGCACCGTCGTTCAATTTGTTCATTATGCATGTTGCATAAAATTTTTCATAACTCCGACCACCCTTTACATTCAGATCTCCCTGGACTATTCTATCCTCTTCGTAATAACAGGCAGGTAGTTAATTCTAACTAATGCTCAATACTACGCAGTTTTCTAGAAGTTTTATTCCAGCTGTGACCAAGTTGTGGAATGATCTTCTTAATCGGGTGATTCAATCAGTTGAACTTTAAAAGTTTAACGTTGCAGCAAACGTTGTTATTTTGACCAGGCTGACATGAGTCTTTTTATAGTTTATATAGGACTTATCTGTTTTGACGTTGTTAATAGTTTATATATGACATATTTGTTTTGACGTTGTTACTGTTTTTAGAATGATTTATTGTTAATTTTTTCTCATCATTTATTTATTTCCTTGTTTCCTTTCCTCACTGGGCTATTTTCCGTGTTGGAGCCCTCGGGATTATAGTATCTTGCAATTCCAACTAGGGTTGTAGCTTGTCTAGTGATAATGATAATAATATTCATAGATCTGTCATATTGCATAATTGGGCCAACATTCTGAGCGAAGGTGGGTGATATGAGGTATGGCAACCGAATGGGATTTAACAAACTAAAATTAATACCATACTTATTTTTTTTTCTTTTTAAATATAGTATAAAATTTAGATATTCCCACAAATGTGATATTTCCATATTATGAAACAAGATAGAAAAAAGTCAGATGATTACTTTAAGAGCACAGAAATAAAAACAGGAACAAAATATGAGAGTGTATGTTACTGGGAAAGTGGCAATCTAAATTACGTAAAAATCAAACGATCTTCTCAGTGATTGTTGTTTGGCAGTTTAATAGGTGGTAAGGTTACAGCAATATAAACGAGCTAAGAAATTCATATTTTTTTACTAGTCCAATTGTGAGTATTGTTAATGTAATTTAGAATGTCATGGTCATGAACACTTTTAATCTACAAACAATATGAGAGTTGACACTTTTTTTAAATCAACATGATCATCTGCCCCAAAGTTTATGAAACTACCCAGGGTGGTGAAAGGTAAACCTTTCGTAGCAGGTGACTTCAGACACACCGCAGCCAGTCTTGTTACACGCTCTACTGCTATTGACCAGAGCCACGCGGGACTCCGAAAAGTTGTAGGCTGAAAATCCTTCCATGGACAATGCTTTTATTCCAGTATTTGAGATAACGAAGTTAACATGTCTAATACATTTGTGTATATAGATTTATCACTTCCATAATAGCAATGCCCCAGAGATGTGCAAATTCCACTGAGGTGAATGCTGAACGAGGAAGAATTGGATTATGAAAAAGTGGATTGACAGTGGCGAACATTGGTCATCGAATTGGGAGAAGCACTAAAATGGGCAGGAAGTGGATCGCCCGGTGGGAGGAAGAGGGCTCCGTGAAAACAAGGCCTTGAAGTGGAAGGCCACATGCAACCTTGCCCAGGACAGATGCCCAGATTGGAGCAGCCTGTGAAATGCATCCTATGAGGACGTCGGTTCAGCATAGAAATCTGAGGTTAAACTGCCATCCGAAGACTCAATGAAGCAGGATTCGCTGTCATATCCCATCATAGAAGGGAATGCTCACTCCTGCACATAAGGAATGTCGCCTTGAATTTGCTTTGGAACACCTTCCGCATGACGAAAATTGTTGGAGAAATTTAATCTCTACTGATGAGAAGGTGTTTCAGTCAGTGGCAGCCCGAGCTAGGCATGGTTGGCGGTGACCTAACACACGCTATCAGGAGAATCACATCCATCACTGAGTGATAAGTGGCAGATGGATGGGGATGGATGTGGGGGTTATGGTCCTGGCAAACTTGTCAAGATCGATGGCCGCTTCACAGGAGAAAAATACGTCGAAATCCTGGAGCAAGTGTTACACTTACAACAGTTTGGACAATGGCAGTTCATGCTCCTGGTTTAATAAAGTTGGTCTACGATCAAAGTTCCATCCATAAGAGCCGCGTGGTGAGTAACTGGCTACAGGATCCTCCTGAAATTGAAGTTTTGGAGTGGCCATCGACAGGATGCGACTTGCACCCAATTGAACACCTTTGGGCTATGATGGTTTGGATATGGGACGTTGGGAGCAGCATACCCACCAGGCAGTAGAAACTAAAGCCAGAGATCTGTGGGAGAATGTCTGTCCACGTCCGCTACTTTGCATGAATCTTGTAGATTCCATACCCAATCGTCTGCGTGAGGTCATCGAAGCAGATAGAGGTTGGACATCATACTGAAGTATTTTGTGTAAATACTCATAAAATATTAACAAAAAATATGATTTTTAGTAAACTCCCTTTTACTTCACTACTAATTAATACAAAATGTTCTGGAAGATCGTGCATGATACATAGCTCAGAGCAAAAATAATTTTACGTTCTTCAATGATAGTGATAATGTCAAAATCAAATTAGTGACAAAAAGACAATTAACTTTGTGAATTACTCATGAATTGTCTAACACACTGTATGAAAACAATAAAGAGGTTTTAAGAATAACTTCCAGTCAAAGTTATCTAGATTTCGTAAAGGGAAGACATTTTAAATATTACTAGTAGTTTTTGTGAAATAGAAAGAGAATTCAAAGAATACGCTAATTCCAAGAAAAGAAGGATACATATTAAGTAATAAAGAAAGATAGTAATAAAATTGACAGACCAGGAGTACAACACTTTAGACAATATCTGTTATCTAAAATAAGACCCATGAAGTAAAAATAAACACTGATAGAATTAGTTTGAGTTGAAATGTGCACCCTAAGATGGGTTATATACTAGCCAACCCAACTTGCAAAGGTTTCCACTAGTGGTTAGTAACCCATCCCATATGACAAGAATGAGTCTTGGAATGGCAAAAACCCCTGCCACTGACTTTCCATGATAGAGAAATTGAATTCCTAAAATAGCATGTAAAATATCAATAAAAACAGGTCGTTAACGCATTCCCATTAGCTCTTCATACAAGAGCACTGGAAAACTACTTTGCCACAAATTTTCGACAACAAAGCATGGTAAACAAATGTCAAGCTATTCTTGAAACTAATAAGTATATCTGCTTTGCTACTGACAGTAGTAACATGAGGTTTGTTTTACGATGTTGTTAATGTAGAACAGAAACTAAAAGCTACTCTCTCTCTCTCTCTCTCTCTCTCTCTCTCTCTCTCTCTCTCTCTCTCTCTCTCTCTCTCTCTCTCTCTCTCTCTCTCTCTTAAATATTTGTCACTGCATTACCACTTTTTCTTATCTTTCAGCCTTTCTCTCTTGATACTAAATATTAACTATGGTGAATGTATCTTCATATTTCATATTGACTTAATATATATAAGATTAAAAAAAAAATCATTTTTTTTAAGTGTCTGAAAACGGGTATTGGGTGTCATACCCCATATCACCCACCTTCGCTCAGAATGTTGGGCCAATTACGCAATATGACAGATCTATGAATATTTGCATATGAAACTGCAGTTTGTGGTTACTACATTAATAACGCAAGTGAAAAAAAAATGCCCACT
>NC_090736.1:23580776-23588276 GCF_036898095.1 Palaemon carinicauda | reverse complement strand
TTCCCACGACGTGACGTATGCGCTGGAGATCGTCGGAGGAGGTTGTAGAAGGAAAAAATTCGGCAGGGACGACCAACGGGTCGCCATACACCATTTCGGCTGCCGAGACGTCGAGGGCGTCTTTAGGAGTGGTCCTTAGTCCCAGGAGGACCCAGGGAAGCTGAGTAAACCAGTTGCAATCCTTGCAGCGGGACATCAAAGCTGCTTTGAGGGTGCGATGAAAACGTTCAACCATTCCATTGGCAGCGGGGTTGTAGGCCGTTGTATGATGTAGGGTGATGCCCAGGAGATTCGCTAATGACGTCCATAATTGAGAGGTGAAAGTGGTTCCCCTGTCAGAAGTAATATGCTCAGGGATACCGAATCTTGAAATCCATCTAGAGAGTAAGGCAGATGTACATGAGGCGGACGTTGCAGTTTCCATGGGTATGACTTCAGGCCAACGAGTGGAGCGGTCGATGACGGTAAACAGGTAACAATGTCCTTGTGATGTGGGTAGGGGGCCTAAAACGTCAACGTGAATGTGTGCGAAACGACGCTGAGGTTGAGGAAAGGTGCCCACTCCTGAATCCGTGTGTCGATGTACTTTGGAAGTTTGGCAAGAAGTACAGGCACGGACCCAATCCTTAGCATCCTTAGAAATGCCGTGCCAAATGAACTTTGCCTTCAGCAGCTGTGCAGTAGAACGGCACGAGGGATGTGAAAGGCCGTGGATGAGATCAAACACTTGTCGGCGCATGGGAGCAGGAATCCAAGGTCGCGGTCTACCAGTATTGACGTCACAGAGGAGGGTGGTGTTGGAGTCTTCGAGGGGAAAATCCTCCCAACGGAGGGACGTGCAGGAGGTCCTACAAGCTTGATACTCTGGATCCTGTCGTTGGGCTTCAGCCAGGGCGTTGTAATCCAATCCCAGTTGAACGGCAGCCAACGTGTTTCTTGACAGGGCATCGGCAACGGGATTCATTTTCCCAGGGACGTATTGGAGGGTGCAATTGTATTCAGCCACGTCGGAGAGATGTCGGCGTTGACGGGCGGACCAGGCGTCAGACTGTCGAGTGAAGGCGTGCACCAGAGGCATGTGGTCTGTACGAATGACGAAGGGCGTACCTTCTAAGAAATGGCGAAAGTGACGGACAACCAAGTGCACCACCAGCAATTCTCGATCGAAGGTAGAATAACCCGATTCTGCCTTGGAAAGTTTTCTGCTGAAGAAGGCCAATGGGCGGGGTGAGCCTTTGACCAACTGCTCGAGTACTGCACCAATAGCGACGTTGCTGGCATCGGTGGAGAGAAGGAGAGGGGCGTGTGGGATAGGAAAAGTGAGAGCCGCAGCAGTTGATAGGGCCTTCTTTGCATTGCAGAAGGCTGCTTCTTGAAGGGGACCCCACTTCAGGTCCTTTGGCTTGCCCTTGAGGGAGGCGTAGAGGGGAGCAAGAGTGGCGGCAATGGCTGGCAGAAAATGGTGATAATAGTTGATCATGCCCAAGAATTCCTGCAGAGCTTTGACGGTCGAGGGCGCGGGGAAATTCTGAACGGCTGCTACCTTCTCAGGGAAGGGATGGACTCCTTCAGGAGTGATACTGTGCCCTAAGAACGACACTTCGTTGGCGCCAAAGGTACACTTGTCGTACCGGAATACAAGGCCGTTTTGTTGCAGGCGGTCGAGCACGATGCGCAGGTGACGGAGGTGTTCCTCTTTTGAGGAGGAGAGCACAAGTATGTCGTCCACATAACATACACAGAAAAGGAGGTCCCCTAAGATGCCATCCATGAGACGTTGAAACGTTGCCCCAGCATTACGAAGGCCAAAACAGGAGTAATTGAAGGTGTATGTGCCAAACGGAGTGGTGATGGCGGTCTTGGGGATGTCTTCTGGGTTCATAGGCACCTGATAATACCCCTTCAAGAGGTCGAGCGTAGAGAAAACCTTCGCTTTGTGCAGGTAGGAGGTTACATCGGCAATGTTTGGGAGGGGGTAGTGATCCGGTTCTGTTTGCATGTTCAGGCGCCTGTAATCCCCGCACGGACGGAGGGAGCCGTCTTTCTTCAGAACGATGTGTAAGGGTGACGACCATGGGCTGGAGGCCTTTTGGCAAAGGCCCATTTTCTCCATTTCGGCGAACGTCTGTTTGGCGGCTGCCAATCGTTCCGGTGCCAGACGTCTGAATTTTGCGAAGACTGGGGGTCCCGTCGTCTTGATATGGTGATAAATACCGTGCTTGGCAGGAACCGTGGGCGTTTGGCGAAGTTCTGGACGGAAAACTTCTGGATACGACGTGAGGAGGTGGGCGTAGGCATCCGTGGGTGCGCTGATGGGGAGAGCGAGGTTAGAGGGGGCGGGTTGAAGAGGTGTCGACAAGTACGAGTCTGCGTTGACCAATCGTCGGTGGGCGACATCGACCAGAAGGTGGAAATGAGAGAGGAAATCCGCACCGAGGATTGGCATTGTGACGTCAGCAACGAGAAACTTCCAATTGAATTTACCATTTCCGAACGATAATGTGAGGTTCTCGTAACCGTAGGTGGGTATCGCAGATCCGTTGGCAGCTACCAAGCGGACGTCGGCAGATGTAGACAGACTACGTTGTGCCTTGAAGAGTTTCCTTGGCAAAAGAGAACGACAAGCACCCGTGTCTACCAAAAATCGCACGCCCGTTCCTGCATCCTGTAAAAAGAACAGATTAGAAACATGGATGGCCACCGCCACAAGCGATGGCCTGCTTACACGTTTTTTGGCCACTGACAACCTTTGGCACATTTCTTCGCGGTTGCCCCGAATCGGAAGTGGCAGTAGCAAAACTGCGGCGGATTGGAGGTAGTAAGTGGCTGTAGAAGTCGTTCTTTGGGGCGCGAGCGATTGGTGGGTGGTGGGCGGCTGTGTCGCCGCCTCGGCACGTCACGGGGTAGGCGTGTATGTCCTACGGCATTCATGTCAGCTTCGGTTGACGTTGTATAGGCATCCTCGTCGTCAGGGGTGGAGGCGTTGATGGAAGTCTCGAAGTGGCTGTCCATAAGGGCGTCGGCTGTGGTCATCAAGTCCTTTATGGGTAAACTATCGACATCGGGTATGGCAGCGCGTACAGGTTTAGGTAAACGGCGTATCCAAAGGGCACGGAGTAGGTTCACCTCACGAGGAGAGCCGTCTGCGGCAGGTTGAAGGCGAGCGATACTGGTCATTTCCCTGAGGGCAAGCGAAGCCCTTTGGTCCCCCAACGGTTGTTGCGAGAGCTGAAAAAGCTTTGCTATACGGGCGGCTGGCGACGGCGAGTACTGCTGCAGAAGGTATGTTTTGAGGGCGTCATACGCTATTGGGGTGTCTCCTTGTTCACAAAGCCAGTCGGATATTTCTTGGAAGGTGTCCTCGGGTATCGCCGCGAGAACATAATCTTTTTTGGTGGTTGAGCGAGTCATGCCCCTGATACGAAAGTGGACTTCAGCGCGTTGAAACCAAGCAAACGCCTCTCCGGTGGCGAACGGTGAAAGTTTCAATGGGGCGGCCGTGGCGCCAATTGATGTAGTCTGCGTCATAGTACCAACGATGGAGGGGCGAGGGAGGTGGGGGTGGAAGGCAGTGGGAGCGAGTCGACTTCCGGGGTCACCAATGTGACGGCGCCGAGTAAGGGTGTGAACTCAAAGGCAGATTGGAAACGACTGAGTTATATTGTTGTGGAACACTCTCCTTATATACAAAACCTCAAGGCAACAGGACATGACAAGTTCGCAAGACAGAAAATATCACAGAGGAAAAACCAGACATGAATTTTCATGTTCGTTTTAGTGCGAGGGAAGAGCGAAGATACAAGCAAAATATAAACAAAAGGAATTATGTACAATTGTGTGAAACACGGTTGGTACAAAACTCAGGTGTTTAGACATCAAATGTTTTAGATGGGTCTTATAACACTCCTGTATAGAGAAGTGTTCAACAAATTATAACGATAATAATAATTGTTTATAGGTATAACCATTATGAGCCTTTTAAAAATAGTTCTTTTCCTTTCAGTATTCGTTGTCTTTGAGAGCCATTAAAAAAATAGTTTTTTATTTGCAGGAAAAAAACAACAACAACAGAAGTATGAAATTAAATCCGAAAAATGGAATTAAGTTTCTCTTATTTCTTCGACTGAATTTTTTAAATGTATATATCTGCGTTTTTTTTTTTATACTTTTATTACCTTTATTATTATCATGTTGATCTTGTCAGTGGTTATAGCAGTGATGTACTGTTTGTTTTCATATTTCAAGAAGATTAAAAGACTACCCATGAATGGCTGAGGAATGGGTCAATGACCTAACTATCAGGACAATGTCCTAGAGACAGTGACAGTGACCTAGCTAGTAGGGCATTGCCCTAGAGACTGACCATTTATACCATAGCAGCGCCAAAGCCCCCTGTACCCAAGCTAGGATCAGGGAGGGCCAGGTATTGGGAGTTCATGACTCAACAGGTAGACCTATAGGCTTCCCCAAACTTCACCTCACGAGGATGGTTAGGTTGCAGACACTACAAGAAACTATGGAGCTTGAGCGGGACTCGAACCCCAGTCCGGCGATTGTTATGAGGAAACTTTTCTAATAGGCCACCATATCCCTAAACAATAAAAAAGGAAATGAATAACAGACATTAGAAGCTACAAAGGATAAAATGAAATAGGATGTACCCTTAACACATTACAGAAATTATATTACCTACAAATCATAACATTCCTTCAACTGTTGTCGTGGCCTGATTGGTAACGTCTCTGCCTGGTGTTTGCCAGACGGGGCTCCCAGTCCTGCTCAGACTCGTTTGTGCCTTTAGCGTTTGCAACCCAACCATCCTTGTGAGCTAAGGTTTGAGGGGTTTGGGGGAGCATATAGGGCTATCGGCTTAGTCATCAGCAGCCATTGCCTGGCCCTCCCTGGTCCTAGCTTGGGTGCTGACCATATAATATATATGGTTAGTCTCTAAGGCCTTATCCTGCTTGCTTGGGCAATGTCACTGTCCCTTGCTTCTGCCACTCATGAGTAACCTTTTAACCTTAAACTGTTCCCTTAGAACAAAACAACAAACTGAAAACCGAAATAAAACATTTAATAATCCCTGGCTCTTAGAAAACAAACATTACTTCAATATGTAACAAACACTGACCATTAAACCTATACCTCTTTCAATTTCCCAATTCCTCTCTCCAACAACCCCCCCCCCCCCCCTTCTACACCCACAAGCACGGCATCGTCCATTAAGGAAAGCATTGAGAGCCATTTTATCTGTGACATTTTATCTGTGCCATTTAGTTTCGTCATCATTTCATCGTTGCCTTTATTATTATTATTATTATTATTATTATTATTATTATTATTATTATTATTATTATTAGCTAAGCTACAACCCTAGTTGGAAAAGCAGGATGCTATAACCCCAAGGGCTCCAACAGGGGAAATACCCCGGTGAGGAAAGGATACAAGGAAAAATAAGATATTTTAAGAACAGCAACAACACCTAAACAAATATTTCCTATATAAACTAGAAAAAAACTTTGTCAAAACAAGAGGAAGAGAAATTGGATAGAATATTGTTCCCGAGTGTACCCTCAAGCAAGAGATTAATAATTGCCCATAGAAAAGGGACACAGTCCAAAGCAACAGGTGATGACGATGCTTTTGATGGATGTAGAGTCTCCGGGTGGGAAATATTTATTTATGTATTTATTTATTATTTCCTTTTTGCTCAAGGACAAGTCTACTTGATGTTCTGGATTAAGTATTGAAGTCTTAAAAATGTGCTTAGAAAAGCAAGAGCCTTTTGAGTTCGGCTTTTAATGATCCATAATGAAATGCTTGAAAATTCACCGAAATTCTTATTTATCTTTTATATAATTTTGGTTGACCTTCAAAAAAGAACCAAAGGTTTTAATAATCCTTTAAATTTCATTAAATATTTTGCTCTAAAACTGCCATCATTTTTGGCTTGCATATCGTAAGGTGTTAGCTTCTGATCAAATAAAAAAAGAGAACATTTGTACTGTTTACTTATGCAGTTAAAAATAGATTACTTTTAGCTTAGGGGTAAGAAACTAAAATAGAAAATGTTTCATTAACTTTATATAATATATATTTTTTCTCAGTTTCTTTAACAATAGTAATGCATTTATCATAATTACTTTATAATTTCGATGTTTATTAGGAAGATTATGACTATTATGATATATAAAACGTTGAAATATACAGGAAAACGACAAAAGCAAATTTCAGCAAAAGAAAACAAAATGTAAAATTACAAGAAATTTTCGTTCTCGTATTTTATTCATCTTCGACAGATTTATTGAAAAAGATCATCGTTTAAAAGATCAATAGCTGAATTAGAATGATTTAGATGCTTACCATAACAACAGATTTTCCTTTTATTATAGGTATAACAACAGAAACATAGACATCTTTTTTTTATTATAGGTATAACTACAGAAACATAGACAATTTTTTTTTTTATTATAAGTATAACAACAGAATCATAGACAATATTTTTTAATTATAGGATTAACAACAGAAACATAGACAATATTCTTTTATTATAGGTATAACTACAAAAACACACACACTATTTTTTTATTATTGGTATAACAACAGAAACATAGACAATATTTCTTTATTATAGGTATAAGAACAAAAACATAGACAACATTTTTTATTATAGGTATAACAACAGAAACAAAGACAATATTCTTTTATTATAGGTATAACAACAGACACATAGTCAATTTTTTTATTATAGGTATAACAACAGAAACATAGACAATATTTTTTTATTATAGGTATAACAACAGGAAAAAAACACAATATTCTTTTATTATAGGTATAACAACAGAAACACAGACAATATTTTTTTATTATAGGTATAACAACAGGAAAAAAACACAATATTCTTTTATTATAGGTATAACAACAGGAAAAAAACACAATATTCTTTTATTATAGGTATAACAACAGAAACATAGACAATATTTTTTTATTATAGGTATAACAACAGGAAAAAAACACAATATTCTTTTATTATAGGTATAACAACAGAAACACAGACAATATTTTTTTATTATAGGTATAACAACAGAAACATAGACAATATTTTTTTATCATAGGTATAACAACAGAAACATAGACAGTTTTTTTTTGTTATAGGAATAACAACAGAAACATAGACAACATTTTGTTTTATAAGTATAACAACAGAAACATAGACAATTTTTTTTTGTTATATCTATAACAACAGAAACATAGACAAATTATTTTCTTATTATAGGTATAACAACCGAAACATAGACCAAATTATTTTATTATAAGTATAGCAACAGAAACATTGACAATATTTTTTTATTATAGGTGTAACAACAGAAAAATAGACAATATTTTTTTATTATAGGTATAACGAAAGAAACAGAGACAAATTTATTTTATTATAGGAATAACAACAGAAACATAGACAAAAATTTTTTTTATTATAGGTATAACAACAAAAACATAGAC
>NC_090736.1:23553276-23568276 GCF_036898095.1 Palaemon carinicauda | reverse complement strand
CCATGTCGTCCTGATGGAAGTTCCTAATAGGTAGCTTTCTAGGGTATATATGACTACAGTGATATTCCCAGAGAATTTTACCTTAAGGTATCTAGAGTTATAACTCCTGGAGCGAATATCCATAAATAATCTCACAGGGATATCGCATAAAATCAGAGGACGTATTCTTGACACGTCACATAGCTATCTTCACCCCGAACAATATTAACGCTTCGAGGGGTTACAGTGACAAGAATCTGAAACGAGAATGAAAAGAGAGCCGCTCATAAGGCATCTCTCCTATTCCATTTCCAGTGTGTATCTGATGAAGGCGGAAGCGCCCTCTTTATTCCTTTTCGCGTAGCTCTACAACTCGGTGTTTTCCCTTGTGTTCTCTCGTTATTTTTGATTTAATTAAACATTTTGATGACTTTTCCGGCCTCTTCTGCCTCTGGAAAGTTGAGTATTATATTTACTATGTATAAATGTAAGCTCTTGTCGTTTTGTAATAAATCAAAAGTGATATTAACGTAAACAAGAGTTGTTGCCTACAGGAGGCATCCTGGATGCTATCGCTCGCTATTTATGGGTCATTTAGTTAGCTAGAATGACGTTCTTGGTTTATTTTGCTTTAATAATCTAGCTATTTAGCTCCTCTAGGAATGCTTATATAATGCCGTTAGTTTTTAGTTCGGTGTTTTGGGTAACCGATCTTGCCCTTCGCGAGGCTTAGTAACCTAGGCGTCTGGCCCTAATACTTTCATGCATGATATAAGATTTTTTTTATTTTATTGAAGCTTTAGGTAAATATTTTATACATGTAAGATATTGTTGAATGTTCTTTCCAAGATTGTATACGAGAGAGTTTCGGTGAATTAGGTAATCGATTCTCACCTTACCTAGGCTAGTAAACTAGGTACAGTAGTATGCTTTTGCACATCCCAGATTGTTCTTTTCTCCTCCGGAGGCTAAGTTCAATCCCTCTCTCCCTCTGATTAGGCCGTTGGCTTAATCCTAGCGGTTCTATCTGTATAATAATTCAGGTATAGCTATTCTAGGATATGTCTGTCCTGACCTGATAACCAGAGTGACTGGTTTTTTGGGTTAGGGCAGAACAGCAGAGATTCTAGTCTGTGATCTGCTTCTTCCTAGCATAGAGGAGGAGTCTCCTTTGCTAGGTTAGGGGCGGACACAGGAAGCTTTGCTTCCCTAGTCCACGTCGGAATGATTCTGTAAGAGATGATTCCTTCCTTTAGTGGCCTAGCAGACTGTCCTGTGTTGTTTTTCTCGGACTGGAGAATGAGTTTTCTCTGTTGCCCGGCGAAATAACTTCACCTAACTTTGTTCTGGCTGGGAGGAGGATAGCAAGTATTGCCAGTCTTCTTCCCTAATAGACAACTCTAGGTTATGATGAGCTTCCCTAACTGTTGAGTGTGTCTCTTGCTAGAACGAAGTTTATAGGACCCTTATCCCTTCCCCACCTCTCTTTCTTTTATTATCTTTTGGCCGCAGTCCTACTTCCGCAGCTAGTGTAGGTTAGGATGGAGGACCGGCTCAGCTCTCTGCCGGCTGGCAATTACGTGTCGGCTGGCAGAGACCCCTTGTTCTTTGCAGAGTGATCCCCAGACCTCCCTTGGTCTCCCTTCCATGTCTGCCGGTAGAGCCCGGCAGGCTATGGATTCTTTGGAAGCCTGAATGCTACATTCTCCCCTTCCATAAGTTCATTCTTTCTGGATGGAAGGTCGTACGGCAATGCCGCCTTACAACCTTACATCCCTATTGTTTCTCAGACTATAGTGTTGTACCCCTAACCCGGCTGCCGGCTTAACAGCTGACAGCCGGGCAGGTGGAGGTTCTCTGGTTCTTGGCTACTGCCGGCAGGCAAGGGTATTATTACCTTTGCCTGCCGGCAGTGGAAACACAGCCCGAATCTGCTGGCCACTACGATTAGCGGCAGGCAGCCAAGTATCAGTGTTTTCAGCTGTCGACTGGCAATGATTGCCGGCTGGCACACAGTTGCGAATCAGTGGGCTGCTGCCTATTAATTAAAGCTAGTATATCTTTGAACTATAGAGGGGTAGATGCCGGCCGGCACAACAGCATGCGATGTACAGTAGTTGCTATATTTGTAGTGTAGCACACACTACATTAATAAAACTACAGTACAGAGTTTGTGATAACACTAAAGTTATTCATCATAATTATTGTTATCTTGTACAGCCTTTTGTTGAGACCGTACAATATATAGAAAGTAAGTTCTTTCTGTATTCTTTCTATCCCGTATATTAAAACTTTATCTCAAGGTGTGAACTACACCTTAAATTTCCGTTTAGGAAATTACATAAGGTATTCTAGAATAGAATTAACCTTACTTTTAATATCTTGGGAGGTTTCAGCAATTGACTGGACAGGAAATACAAGTATGTGTCTTTCCTTCTTTCTTTTATAGCTTTTCTATATAAGCTAAATGTTTAAATATAAGTGAAAGCTTTCACTTTATACTCATGGATTTTTCTTCTCTTTACAAGAGGACCATCCGAAGTGCGGGAGTGTGTTCTGTAATGTCCGCAGTAAGAACTTCTGTGGACATCAACTTTGCAGGAGGCATGCAGCGTGCGCAGCCTCCTGAGGTGATCTCCGCTATTGGGACCCTCAGGTTTGTACAGTTTGTTCTACACTGATTACTGAGGCTTTTGACGACCCTAAGTCGACGGAGTCAAGGGATGCTGCCAGGGAAATGTTACGATCCTGGGTGAGGGGTTTTCAGAAAAACACCTCAGGCTCCTACCTTCCAAATGAGAAGATAAGGGCCTACCTTTTCCCTAAAGCATCGGCTGATGCAATCACCCCCCAGCCTCAGGTGGAGATACCAACTGCCCAGAATCCGGTAGATTCTGAAGTCTCGGCCGCTCTTCAAGACATCCAATTGGACAATAGGATGTCGGAGGTGTCGAATTCTACTGAGAAGGACCTTCTAGGAGAAGGTCAGGAGGAGGAGCTGTTCCAGGCTCCGACGAGGTGTCGGTTACAGACCCAGAACCTGTTCCCTCTACATCGTCTGCTATCCCAGATGAACTGGGAAGGACTCTTTCTTCCATTGTTGAGATGATCCAACAAATTCAAAAGAAGAATGATGAGAAGGAAGCTGCAATGAAACTGGAGATACGCAGACTTGCAGCATTACGTGGGCCCCAGAAGCGGCTCAGCGAGAAGGATCTTCTTTTGTGCTCGGATACCAATCCTTGGAGGTATGCCGAACACATACCAATGACAACCGGGAAGATCAGGATTTCAGAAAATTTGGGAGCAATTCCCCTGGAAGAAGTGGAATTTTGGCCCAACAAAGATTCTTATCGGCCTGCTATGTCCATCTTAGGAAGGAGCCAGCCTCAAAGGAGGAGACGGAGCTGAAGGAGGTCATAGTTTTTTACCATAGTAAAGCTCAGGCGTTACTAGCGATCTCGATAAAGAGAGGGGGTTCACTAACTCAAAGGTGCCCGCCTTGAGTAAGAAGCTTCCCTCCTTTGTGGCCTCTCCTACCAGAGCCTTTCCCTTCTTGGAAAAGGGATATAAGGCAGCCTTAAAGGCGGTGGAGGCAGGGAAACCCTGACCCTCCTTGGAGGAGTGCAAGCCGTTATCTCTGACCTTGCCCTTGGACCAAGAAGACTGGAAGGACTACACCTTACCTTCTCAGTCGGGAAGCTGGAAGCTGATATTGCTGAACGTCAGTTCGGTGAGTCACTCCCAAAACTGTCAGAGGTTCTTTTGCGTAGAGAGCAAGAGAAAAAGGAAAGACTAGCGGCATCGATGTCGTTGCAACCGACACTAGAAACGATGGCAAGTGACCCCAAGAACTAAGACATGTTCATGGTTGTGGCCAAAACCCATCTGGCCACAGTTACGAAGGATCTCTATAGCTTTATTAAAGCTAGGAGAGCCTGTAGAGAGTTCGTGTTCACCTCGGCTGCGGTGAGGCACGAACCGAGGAGACTGATCTCCTCTCGTATTTGGGGTAAAGACCTCTTTCCCAATGAAGTGGTTAAAGAGGTAGTAGACAAGGCCGCCACAGAGAATAGGAACCTTCTCAAAAAGTGGGGCCTAGATCTTAAGAGAAAGTCTTCTCCTGATGAGGGTCCCCAACCCAAGAGGAAGACAAAAAGGCCTAGGCCATCCTCTCGGCCGGCTAATCCCTACCGACAGCAACATCAACAACAACTTCCTGTGACCGCGGTGCCTCAGATAGTGGCACAACCTCCAACCACGTACCAGCTGGTACATCAACAAGTGGCGACACAGTCGCCAGTTTTTAACCCAGCCTTCAAAAGGCAGACTTCTTCCTTTCGTTCGAGAGCTAGAGGAACAGCCAGAGGTTCTTCTAGACGCCCTTCAAGAGGAAGGGGATACAGGGGAGGACGTGGTCAAGGAGGTAAGGCCTCAGGTCCACAACAGCAGAAGTAAGACACTTCCAGTAGGAGGGAGACTACAGCTATTTAGGGATCGCTGGACCTTCGATCCCTGGGCCCACAGCCTAATTGAAAATGGACTAGGTTGGAGCTGGAGCAGTCCTCCACCTCAATTCCCTCAATTCTTCCAACACTCAACCCCCGTTCTGGAAGAATATCTCCGAGAACTCTTAGACAAAAGAGTAATCCGGAAAGTTAAGTCCATAAAATTCCAAGGAAGGCTGTTTTGTGTTCCAAAGAAGGACTAAGAAAAACTCAGAGTCATTCTAGACTGGTCGCCACTCAACAAGTTCATAGTGAAATACAAGTTCAGAATGCTCACGCTTCAACACATAAGGACCCTACTGCCCAGAAGGGCATATACTGTCTCTATAGACTTGTCTGACGCTTATTGGCACGTTCCAATTAATCGTCACCTCTCCTCCTACCTAGGCTTCAAGTTACAAAGAAAACTTTACGCCTTCAGAGCCATGCCTTTCGGGCTAAAGATAGCCCCAAGGATTTTCACGAAGCTCGCGAACGCAGCCGTCCATCAATTACGCCTAAAGGGGGGTCCAAGTAGTAGCCTACTTGGATGACTGGCTGGTGTGGGCAGCATCCAGGACAGAATGCATGCAAGCTTCTAAGATAGTGATCCAGTTCCTGGAACATCTGGGATTCAAGATCAACATCGAAAAGTCTCGACTTTCCCCAGCTCAAAAATTTCAGTGGTTGGGAATCCACTGGAATTTGGAGTCACATCGACTTTCCATTCCTAGTAAGAAGAGGAAAAAAATAGCAGGATCTGTCAAGAGACTACTAAAATCCAAACGGATATCAAGACGCGAACAGGAGAGAGTGCTGGGCTCTCTACAGTTTGCTTCGATAACAGATCCAGTGCTAAGAGCACAGCTTAAGGATGCAACAGGAGTCTGGAGAAAATACACATCAAACGCGCGAAGAGATCTAATAAGACCAATACCGACTCGACTGCGAACGCTTCTCACGCCGTGGTCCAATGCCAAGCAATTGAAGAAATCAATATTTCTTCAACCTCCTCCCCCGTCAGTAACTATCCACACAGACGCTTCAAAGGAAGGCTGGGGAGGTCACTCTCATCAGATGAGAGTCCAAGGAGCTTGGTCCAATCTTTTCAAGTCATTTCACATCAACTTTCTAGAAGCCATGGCAGTACTTCTGACACTAAAGAAAGTTTCTCCTCGCCACTCGACCCACATAAGACTGGTTCTAGACAGCGAGATGCCTGAATCGACAAGGGTCGAGGTCATCTCAAATCAACCAAGTGATGTTGGCCATATTCCGTTTGGCGGAAAGGAAGAAATGGCACCTGTCAGCAGTTCACATTCAAGGGTTCCGCAATGAGACAGCGGACGCTCTATCCAGGTTTACACCTATAGAGTCAGAATGGTCCGTTGACGCAGGATCGTTCTCCTTCATCTCGAGTCAAATCCCAGAGCTGCAGATAGACCTCTTTGCGACGAAAGACAACAAGAAAATAGATCGTTACGTGTCCCCATACGAGGATCCGCTAGCGGAGGCAGTGGACGCTATGTCCCTGGACTGGAACAGATGGTCCAGTATTTATCTGTTCCCTCTGTACAACCTCCTTTTGAAGGTCCTCAATAAGCTGAGATCCTTCAAAGGGAATGCAGCAATAGTGGCCCACAAGTGGCCAAATAGCGTGTGGTTCCCTCTGACATTGGAACTATGACTAAAATTCGTACCGCTACCGGATCCATCCCTGTCTCAGCGAGTACAGAAGTCGACTGTCTTCACTTCATCACAGAAAACACGGCACCTACATCTCATGAGTTTCTCTCCTTAGCGATGAGAAAAAGATTCGGTGTTAAAAGTCAGTTTAGACTTTTGGAGGAAACCAGAAGACATTATGAGGCTTCAGGGAAGAAACAGATATCCCTTGTCAAGGCGAAGAAACCAAAAGAAATCTCGACAGATTCCTATTCATCATTTTTCACTCACCTTCATGAGCAAGGTTTAGCAGCCAACACAATTCTATTGTTCAAGTCTGCCTTGACAAGACAGATACCATATGCCTTACAGGTCGACCTTTCTAACGACGTTCTTAATGAACTACAAAGGCCCATGCTAGGCTCAGCTCTTCAGCACCTACAAAGACCCTTTGCATGGTCAATAGAGAAGATTCTTCATTGTGTATAAATAATGAACAATGAGGAATGCGCTTAGAAGGCCTTGAATTTTAAGTTATATTTCTGCTTGTACTCACTTTGGGGGCCAGAGTTAGTAAAATAGTGGCTCTCTCTAGAGAGGAAGGTCACGTCCAGTTCTTGGAGGGAGAACTGAATCTATTTCCAGACACAACGTTTCTTACCAAGAACAAGCTACCTACCAACAGGTGGGGTCCCTAGAGAATCTGCCCTCTGAAGGAAGATGCATCCCTATGTCCAGTGGAGTGCCTAAGGTCTATCTTCATAGAACTTCAGACTTTATGGGAGGACAGCTGTTCAGAAGAGAAACCCTGGGTTCAAAGTTATCTATAACTAAGGGCGAAACTCACCCGTATTATTCGCAGAACGGATCCAGACAGTACACCCGTTAGTCATGATCCGAGGAAAGTTGCCTCTTCCATAAAATTTCTTTAATTATATGGACTTTGAACATCCTTGTTTGTACACTGGCTGGTAGTCATCCAAGGTATTCTTTACTCACTATGCGAAGCTAGTGGAGCAACTTAAGAGGTCTGCAGTAGCAGCAGGTAGAATTCTTTAACCTTCTGTTTTAAATCTGTGAGGAAGTGTAATTAATTTTGGACGATTAATTAAGAGGGTGCGTGTGTAGTCACTGTATGTTACTACACACTGAGCGATAGGCCACGAAAGTGTCCTTACGAACTGTTCCATTGACGTCGGTGAACTATAGCATAATACGTACACTTGTGCCAAGTGTTTTTTACGCGTGTAAATAAACAGTATACAAACTATATCATTATTATTAATAATTCAATTGAAGTGGCAAATCTGTTTCCTAGTAGACGAAACAATATTTTCTGTTGACTGTTTTTCTTTATGCTTTGACGCATATCATCCACATTTTATAAATTTTATAAATGTTGATCTGATATGTACGTTTATTGAATTTTAATAAACTAGTTCATTTTATTAGAAATGTACTGAGCATTAAGATTAAAATATGGATATTTTTATCATGGTATGTCTTTTAAGACTGTTCCCTGATTCAAGCAAAAGTCCACTCACTCCAACCCTTCCTTGGAAGGGTTGACGTGGTACACTAACGGGATAGTGACAAAGAGGCAAAATTTGTTCCTATGCAGATACAAGCATTATCCAATAGTTTATAAGAGTAGTCACATTGGGGAAGGTGTCACAAATTCATACTGACATTGGTGACTCTTATATAAACTTTGCTTTATATTTTATAGGGCGAGACCACTATACAAACTTGTCATTTTGTCATCCATAATTATCAGGTACTCCTAGAAACTTTTTCCAGAGTCTGGTACGACTCTTCCCTGTAGGGGGCAGGAAGCACTAACATAGTTCATGCTTAGATGAAATGATGTATGAGGGTAACATCATAGGGCTTTAGGTCTAGACGGACCAGGCAATACTTTCTTGAGAGTACGGCACTGATTGGGAATCCACAGATACAGTAATGCTCTGGTAAGCTTCCATCAGGACGATATGGCCTGAGCCCAAAAGACGGATTTTGAGCGAAGAGAAAAATCTATTTTTGAGTGAGGTAGCCATGTCGTCCTGATGGACCTGCACTTCCTTTTATTGTAAAAGGGCTTATTGACCCCTCCCTATAATAGAGTATCTGTAGCACCTCGTATATCGCTATAAGGAATAAAGAGGGCGCTACCGCCTTCATCAGATACACACTGGAAACGGAATAGGAGAGATGCCTTATGAGCGGCTTTCTTTTTATTCTCGTTTCAGATTCTTGTCACTGTAACCCCTCGAAGCGTTAATACTGTTCGGGGTGAAGATAGCTATGTGACGTGTCAAGAATACGTCCTCTGATATTATGCGATATTCCTGTGAGATTATTTAGGGATATTCGCTCCAGGAGTTAGAATTCTGGATACCTTAAGGTAAAATTCTCTGGGAATATCACTGTAGTCGAATATACCCAAGAAAGCTACCTATTAGGAACTTCCATCAGGACGACATGACTACCTCACCCAAAAATTGATTTTTCGCTTCGCTCAAAATCCATTATATTATCCAAAAGATTTCAGAAGAATATTATTTATAATAATATGGAAATATAAATAGAAGATAATCCTGACTGAAATTATGTGAAAAAGGAAAAGTTATTTCTATACATATATATGTATATATATATATATATATATATATATATATATATATATATATATATATATATATATATATATATATATATATGTATGTATGTATGTATGTATGTATATATGTATATATATATATGTAATATTTTTCAAAAAAGATAAGTTAAAGAATGAGTATATAGATTTTTATGGAAAGCTCATAAAATTGAACAACCCGTATGAGTGACAAAAAGAAAGGTGTAAGAATAGACGGAGCTTCTGAGAAATGTTATTCTTTTATTGTAATAAAGTTAGAATCAAGCCAAGAACTTTAATAAAAAGCTACATTACCATTGCTTAAGTGCTGAAATATTTGAAAAAATAAGGAAGAGGGGAACGCAAAAAAATATTGATTCCTGGAGATGCAATATATGGATCAGTAAATTTTGAATTGGAAAGTCAAAATCTGAGCAGACTTCTATAAAAGGGAAAATTATTCAAGCATTCTTATTCTGGAATGAAAGACTGCGCCGGAAGGTGAGTAGAGGAAGGAATGAATAAGTGGGGAATGATAAATGACAAGAGATAGATGGGAAGAGTAATGGTCATAGAATTAGAAAAAAGGGGAATGGAATATCTGAAGGATCTGCAGGTAAAGTCATATATGATCTTTCGAGTCGGAAATTCAAACAGAATCTACTAGAGGTTTAAATGTGAACAATCTAGATGTTAAGAGTAGAGCTTAAAGTTGCAGCAAATGTTTTTATGTTGAACAGGCTGACATAAGTCTTTTATAGTTTATATATGACATATCTGTTTTGATGTTACTGTTTTTAGAATGATTTATTGTTAATTTGTTCTCATCATTTACTTATTTCCTTATTTCCTTTCCTCACTGGGCTATTTTTCCCTATTGGAGTCCTTAGGCTTATAGCATCTTGCTTTTCCAATTAAGGTTGTAGCTTGGCTAATAATAATAATAATAATAATAATAATAATAATAATAAGGCTTAGAGTAACTAATATGTTTACCAATGTATATGTACAGTTCTTCTTCCCCATCGTTATCCTTACATTAAGGGCATAGTTGCCTGATGCACCCCCTCAAAGGCATCCTCTTCCACAAAACCTCTTCTCTTCATATAATTCTTCCCCTTATCTCGTCATCTAATTCTCTGCCTTCCTTTTGATCTTTTTCCTCTTACAGGTTCCTCCCAAGCCCTCCACACTCCCTCCCCACCATCCATCCTTAAAGCGTGCCCACGCCATCTCAGTCGTGACACTCTTATCATCTCAGTAATCTTCGCCACACCTGCCATTCTTCTTATTTCATCATTTTCCAACCTTTCAAACAGCGATAATCCCATAATCCACTTTAGCATTCTCATCTCTGTTCTCTCAAGCTTTGCAATAGTTTGCTTCCTTAATTCTTGAGCAGTTGCCTTCATTAATTCCGGTACACTGACGTCTCCTTAACTTCTCATGATGTGTACCGGAATTAAGGAAGCCAACTGTACACTTTGCCGGAAGCTTGGGCGACGTCTGAAGGTTGTAGATTGTAGCAGGTAACGCCGTGTTTAGCAAACAAACTGTTGGCAACGCTGCCTGTAAAACTAAGTCGCTGAGCTTGTAAAATAGTGATCAAAACACCTTTTATTTATTTTACCAAGTTTTGTTAAGAAAATTACGATATATTACTACACAGCATTTTTAAAATTAATAAAAAATCTTTTGATTACGTGTTTACAAGCTCAGTGACTTTGTTTAACAGGTAGTATTGCCAACAGTTTCCAGTTTCTCCTCTGCTAAACACAGCTTTATCGCCTACAATATGCAGCTGCCAGACGTCTTCTTAACTTCCCGTGAAGTGTACCGGAATTAGTGAAGATAACTGTATAGATCACACAATGGCAAGTTATATACTATATTTGATATTATGAAATCTGTCCAAATAAGCTTGCCTCCTATATAAAAGTGGTTAATTTTTAGTTGATATTATAACAACCGTACGTATAATGTGTGCCATTATAACACATGTACATATAAAAGCTCACCGTTATAATTCCTGTAAATATATTTTTGGCATCGTAAAATCCCTTACCATTTACAGTGCACCTTGCATTGTACACCATAGACAGCAATAATCATTTCATGGCTCGTCCCTTGTTTGAGCCAATTTAATAATAATAATAATAATAATAATAATAATAATAATAATAATAATAATAATAATAATAATAATAATAATAATAATTATAGCATAACGAAGTCGTGACAATGGTGGAGAAAAGCTAAAATCTTTTGGAAGAGACCATGTAAGAAAAACCACACTCCCAAGTTTGATATACAGAAACGAGTATCAGTCACTTATGAAGCACGACCAGCAACGACACAATTAGAATTCAGTTGTAACACGAACTAAAGAGAAAGTGGTATAGAGAACTTTTCTCGGAAATACCGGAAATTGGCGGAGATAACTTCTCGTGAAAAGGAAATGAATATTGCGAAAACACAGGGCAGGTGATAAAAAAAAATAGTCCTCACGTTGAAATAGTGAAGAAGTAATTATTCGAATGTTAGAGAAGTAGAAGTGGTTATTGAGAGGAGGGATAAATGAAAGGAGTAAATGGTGACGATTGATGGGACGATAGTAATTGGGAAAGAAGGTGAAACCTCGCAGGAATTGGAGAGGAGTAAAGAGTAGAGAAGAAATTATCCCAGAAACCAAATGGAAATAGAATAGAGGCAATGATTCGAATCAGAGAATAAAGGGACAAAAACTGAATACCAATATAACGACCCTAAAAGGAAATAAAAAAAAAATACGGAACGAGAAAAAAAATGGAAAATTTTGAAATTCTCAAAATCTGAATGCACAAAAGGAAACTTAATGAGAGAGAGAGAGAGAGAGAGAGAGAGAGAGAGAGAGAGAGAGAGAGAGAGAGAGAGAGAGAGAGAGAGAGAGAGAGAGAGAGAGAGAGACGATATTGATGTGTTTATTCTTAGAGCAAAATTGTAAAAACATATTTAGAGTTCATCGGAAGGTACATGTGTTAACAAAATACAGCACGTGAAAACAATAGAGTTCAGGACGTGTCATTTTTTTTTTTCTTTTATTAAGAATTACACATTTTCAATTACAATTTATAATATTTATATATATATACATCAAAGTATATTTCCACGAATATTTTTTTTTTATTTAACATAGGTACACTGCATTTACAATTGCAATTTTTACTATTTATTTAAATATGTTTTTAGATAAAAAATATATTGACTCGTGAATACTCTTTTTAACAGAAGTTTAAAATCCTATTTTATTTAAAAGCATTTGTCATTCCAAGTGTCATTCTAGCATTATTTGTAATGAATAAAATGAACAGAAAACAACAAACCTTAACGAAAGAGTAATGGAATTTGAGGAAAAACATATATTTTTTCATTCTTGACTCTGCAAAACTAATTTTTTTTTTTATCACCAAGAGGGCGTTGTTAATCTGCAATTTTAATCTAGATATGGACTTATTCTCTCTACTAAAAGACTTGCTTGACCTGGATCTACAAGGGGACTTTTTTGTGAGCAAAAGGCCTTTTTTGATGCGCGAAAGGCCTTTTTTGATGAGCAAAAGGACTTGTGACGGGCCGAGAGAAAGGTTGCAACTCAAAGGCAGGAAGCAATCAACTGAGTAACTTTATTATAGAACACTTTCCTTTATATACAAAACCTCAAGGCAACAGGCATTTTCATGTTCACAAGACAGACAATGTTGCAGAGCAAAACCGGACACATGATTATTCTGGTTCTTTTTAGTGCGAGGGAAGAGCGCAGATACAAGCATACTAGATACAAAATAATTTATGTACGATCGTGTGACACACGGTTGGTACAGATTTTGATATGTAAAACGCTTGTGACCAATAAGGGATTTTTAAAGTTTTTATTAAGAAAATTTTTCATCAAAAAATGGACTATCCTTATCTTGAAAGTAGAGTTTTGGTATGCAGATTAATTTATATATATATATATATATATATATATATATATATATATATATATACTTTTTTATCTGCAAAAGGATTTTTTTTATCTAGTAAAATACCTTTTCTTATGTGTAAAAGCTTTTGATTTGGAGCCCTTTGGCTTATAGCATCCTGCTTTTCCAGCTAAGGTTAGCTGAACCAGTAGACAGACCTTGAAATGTAGAGTAACTGGATTCATAAGGTTTATCATGTTTCCTTGATTGTTTTTTTTTTTTTTTTTTTTTTCAACAATACCGAATTCAATATTTGTAGTTATCAAGTTCATCTGAAATCTAAATTAATGACAAAAAAGGAAAATTACATAATAGAATTAAGACCCTTTTCCATTTCTTCGAAATTAGTATAGAAATTCGGATGAAAAAGAAATCAAACGTAAATGTATTTCTACAGGAATAATTAGCGTATAGATTTATAGTTTAATTAAGTGGAAAAAATACTATTTACTGAAACACAACATTTCCTTGGGATATCATTGGTAAATAATAACATTAGGTGGTAAAAGATTTTTCATATTACTCAAAAACAGATTTTTTTTTCCATAACATTTTCGAATGCAAAGGATAATATATTCTCAAAAAATAATAAAGAAAAAAAAATATTGGAAGATAATCTCATGGTAGTGCATTTGGTTTGCTAGTATTTCTATTATTAACATCATTTCTATTTCCAAACTGTAATAAATATATCGCATGTGAAAATTATAAAAAGTTAAAAAAAAAAACGCATGATAAGTAAACATTTTTGTTGGTCTGGAGCGTTTCTAACATTTGTTTTCTTTCATATACATTTAAGTATAACTATAAAAAGCGAATGTTTTATTGATTTCCTCATATTTTGTCAAAATAACTAATGAAAAGCTTTATACATTTAGATTTTAAGCGAATTGCTCATATCCATTACCTCCGGTCATAATTTCTCTTTTATATGCACGTGCAATTATTTTTCATTTGAGTTTTCTATATTGGAGTAGGTCATGAATAATAAACAGAATTTGAATAGACGCATTTCATGTTTATGTTCATTTGTAGAATAAAGTCATCGCTTTTAACAGCTTGTCTCGCAAGCTTTTAAATCGAAAAGTAGATTTGAAAAAATTTTCATTGCAACAAACATCACATAATTTTATTCTTCAAATTTAAAACATGTGCATGTGTAAACAACACCTAACATCACTAAGCAATATAATAACTGCTTAAAAAATCATATTCATGTATTCCGATTGCACCATCATATCCTACGCGAATTGATACAAAGGGCCTCAGTTACATTTCGCAAGTTGTCTCTATCTTTAAATCAATACTTCCCCATTCATCACCACTTATTTCACGCTTCATAGTCCTCAGCCATGCAGGCCTTGGTCTTCCAATTCTTCTAGTGCCTTGTGGGGTCCAGTTGAAAGTTTGATGAACTAATCTCTTTTCATTATTAGAGTAAAATATACTTAGAGGTTTTAAGTGCGAAGGCTTTCGTAATATATTATTTTACTGGAGAAAATTATAGACAATTTACCTCATACTATTGTCCAGTGAATTATATGATTTACATATTTGGGAAAGGTTGAAAATTTTGAACCCATAGTGCCATGATAGTAGTATAAAAGTTACTGCGTTTCCATTGTTTCATTTATGAAAAAGTTAATTACTGCACAATGATTTTGCATTTCTATAACAGAATTCACCTACTTTACTTATTCATTTTGGAAACTAAATGTTTTAAAACCTGCTCAAACCTTTTACAATACTGGTATATTTTTGTTTACAGATATAATTTCCATAAAAAAAAAGGTTGACCAGCGATTTTTTTTTTTTTTTTTTTTTTTTTTTTTGGTTACAAGTAGTGGTGACTCCAAAAGGTTTTTACCAAGACTTCGTTTCAATTAGCAATTTTCTTTGATTACCAAATCTCACATTTTTTTCTAAAGTCCTTTGTCTGTTCGTGAAACTTATAAACAAGGTAGATTTTGTATTTATCTCTAAAATAAGATTTCATAGGATGTAAAACAATTGGTTTACCACTAACCTAATCCAATGTGATTTAATTTTATACTTTCTTTAGATGAAGATTTCATGTATAAATGATAAAAAGAAATAAGTAAATACGTAAACTTAGTGGTTTAGAATGAAAGCTCAGTTTACAGTAATTCTGTGAACAAATATGAATGATAATTAATATTATTATTGTTGATTATTATTGCTTGCTAAGCAACAACTCTAGCTGGAAAAG
>NC_090736.1:23520582-23533082 GCF_036898095.1 Palaemon carinicauda | reverse complement strand
CATGTAGAAATCTACATGCTCTGGATATCAACTTTTAAAATATTAAGGTTTCTAAATGTAAAACTACTATACTTTGTACACATACGCTTTCAAAAACTACGTCTCTTGTGTGCTGTCTATGTGCAAGGGTTGTGGTGGCCGATGTGGTAAGGTCCCTGACTGGTGAATGCCAGATTGGGGTTCGAGTCCTTCTCAAACTCGTTAGTTTCTATGGTCACTGTAACCACACCATCCTTGTGAGCTAAGAATGGGGGGGGGGGAAGCCTACAGTTCTATCTGCTGAGTCATCAGGAACCATTGCCTGGCCCTCCTTTATCCTAGCTTGGATGGAGAGGGGGCTTGAGCGCTGATCATATGTATATATGGTCAGTCTCTAGGGGAATGTTCTGCTTGATAGGGCAATGTCATTGTCCCTTGCCTCTGCCATTTTTGAGGGGCCTTTAAGAAACCTTGTCATGCTAAAAAGAGACATGGGATCTTATTCAACCAATCAAATCAGTACACATATGGCGAACAAATTCCTTTTCGTATAGTGCTAGTTTTCTCTTAGTAAACGAATGTTGGCCTATTAGCTCCTTCAATTTTACCGTCGAATATTTTTGATTTTCATTGATACTTTTAGAAATTCCCAAAGCACAAATAAAACCAGTATCCAATTACAAGTTTAGACCTTATCAAATTCCATAAGATTAAATATTTGTTTAGTTTTTTTCATATGCAAGTATATACATGTGGGTGTAAAAATATATACCTGCAACAATATAGTGAATATTTGTTTTTACATTTATTTTCTCTGTACTCCAAATTTGATAATATATTTTGAGGTTCACATCACAAACGACTAAAATTCTCTACCTAGCATAGCCTCAGGGGCAGTATAAAAAAGGAGAGGAGACCTTTCCGCGTAGGAAAATATAGTCCTCACTTCACTCCGCATTCTCTACAGGTATAAACACAATAAAACATTAAATTGCATTATAGCGCACCGTGCCGGTTGACGCCAGGTTTATTTTTCCAATGAATCATACTTTTTAAAAAACAATTTAGATATAACATCACATATTCTAATAACTTCTACAAACTGATATAGCAGTGCATATTTAAAACAAAATGAACAAACTTTCAAATTAACATATAAGCCTCCTCTGCCGCCCAGGAAAAACCATAGATAAAAAACAAAATCTCAAGTTTTGAAAAAACTATGGAAACCTGTGTATCCACGGCAATAATGCAGAGTAACTCAAATTTGAGTGGTGGAACCTCACTCTTGTACTACTAATAAATGATAATAATAATATTAATAATAAATTCGACTTGCTCGGGCTAGCGTGCGCTAGAAAGTGACCACTTACTAAATACCTCTTCAAACATCGAATAAGTTTCACCCAACACTAAATTCTCATTGGCCACTGCCTACATAACAACTGAACTTAAGTAACAAGACACTTAAGATCTGCTTACATGTCGTTAGGACAATTATTTTTCGCTATACTTCGTAACGCGAAAAAATTCTAGTCCTCACTTCACTCCGCATTCTCTACAGGTATAAACACAATAAAACATTAAATTGCATTATAGCGCACCGTGCCGGTTGACCCTAGATAATACCAAAGAAAGGGAGAGAAGGAAAGAAATGGAGAGAAAGAAATAAATGTTCCGATTGAATGATTTACATATTTAACCTCTTTTTGAAGCCTTTGACAAACATGTTTACTTGAAAAAGACTACCAACACTCATGTCTATGAAGACACCTATCATTGACGTTATCGTTTGCGATGTTTGAACTTGTAGCCACAGTTTTAACAAAAAATTCTGTTTGGTTACATTACAGGAGCTTTTAAAAAACTTCTTAAAGATAAATCGATCAAAGGACAAAATCATTCCAGCTTCCTCTGTATCAAGCAAATACATCAAATATGGAAAAGCATTTGTGACAACTTCCGATATCAAAAACTTCACAGTATTGGTGATTTTTCATTTTTTTTTCTGTTCAACTAAGAATTCTTCAAATTACAATAAACTTAATTCCCCAAATCTCAGATAAGAAAACTTTAATGATCTATCAAAATAATAAAGAAGTTTTTCAATATAGGAAAATATAATCCGCATGGATTCTGCAACACCATATTATCAAAAGATCCTTTGTATGCACCGATCTACCAGCTTAATGTTTCACAGGTGCTTGCAAAGATTTAACAAGTGAATTTTCCGTTGGATCTATGTAACCCCTCATTTCATGCATGCACGTTATGGCATAAATAGCTTGATCACTGGGGATTACTAAAGCGCCGGAATCTAATAAAAGCGTCATAAATAAAGCAACATACAATGGCATTTCGCTTTGCTCGTGACCATTATTGTAAGTTTCTCTTTGTTGAAAGACAAGTTTGTAGGCCTTGTCGGTGCTGTCATTCATCGATGATAGAAGATGCTCATGACAACCGAGGTCCCCCAATTTCCTGTCCAAATTAAATGCCACCGTTAAAGACGACTGCTGGCATTTCATTGCATTCACGATCCTGGAAAGCAGATTCCAAAAATAAAACATTGTACATAAATACTTATAATTTCAAAAACCTTTACCCTCTATATCAAAGTTAAATTTCGACGAAAAATTTCCCATTTTTTTTTTTTTTTTTTTTATCTTTGCCATGTGTAATAACCTTTTGTTACGTAAACACTCAAAGTTTAACAATAAAGTTTCCCTCGTTAATATCAACAGTCAAGATGGAGAGGACTTTCACTCTAGAATATTCTACTTAAGAATTTTTACCTCCATTTTATCAATAACCTTTGGTATAAAGCACCAAACCTCAAGTTAAAGCACCAATTCCCTCTGTACCAGGACACCAATATTAGAGATTAAAAACCTCAACTTATTTTCAAAAGTAGCAAAACAGTCTAAAGAATGAATAACTCTCACAAGTCCATAACTGAAAAATGTAAGCAAGAATTGACCATTCATCCATGTTAGTTGACAACACTTCAAAAAATCCGTTCTTTTGTACTCTTTCTGGGCTTACATACATTGATGACCTGAACAGTGTATTCAGTACAAGTTTAAATTCTTTGGTTTTCTATGATTTCCAAATCTGGCTTTTTGCTACCTACTTGCATTAAAATCGAAATTTTTTTATCTGGAACAACGTTCAAACATTGCCAAAGTACTTTACATAATTCTGAATTCTGTCGACTGCCTCCTGCTCCTTCATGTTTAATTTTAAAGATTCATTTGCTGTCCAGTTTCCAACCACTCTTTTCATGATAAAAAAAATGCGCTGTATTCATCGCTAAAAACTTCAGAATTACTCCAAACCTACTACTGAGGTCATAACATAAATTTCCCAACACCAGAGGCATCACAATATAACTTAAATATGAGGAGTCACAATATAGCGGTAAATTTCCTATGTCTGAAGTGTAGCAATATAGCGGTAAATTTCCTATGAGGCGTCGCAATATATTGATAAGATTGCCTACATCCGAGGCTTTGCAATGTGATAAATTGCCTACATCTTATGCGTCACAATATAGTAATTAACTGCCTACAACTTAGGCGTCACAATAGAGTGATAAACGGCCTACATCTGAGGCGTCACAATATAGTGCTAAACTGCCTACATCTGAGGCGTCACAATATAGTGCTAAACTGCCTACATCTGAGGCGTCACAATATAGTGCTAAACTGCCTACATCTGAGGCGTCACAATATAGTGCTAAGCTGCTACAGTACATCTGAGGCGTCACAATATAGTGATAAACTGCCTACATCTTAGGCGTCACAATATAGTGATAAACTGCCTACACCTTAGGCGTCACAATATAGTAATAAACCGCCTACATTTTAGGCGTCACAATATAGTGATAAACTGCCTACATCTTAGGCGTCACAATGAAGTAATAGGTTAAATAAGTCTGATGCAAGTATATAGTTAAAGTAACGACCAAAATAAAAAGAATGAATTTCTGCGTCAAAACGTGATCTCAACCAGAGCATCTGATATTTCTTCATTAAGTTCTCAACTAGCTTTGCTCAATATGTAAAAATACAGAAATACTTTATCGTTTACATTTTAACAATACCTCTCACGACAAATTTCGTGGAATTTATGTAACAGACAATTCTGTCCAAAAGATATTCGTTAAAATAACGTTTTTGTTAATTCAGAAGGTTTGGCATCTAAACAAGATCTTTAACGACATAGTTTATCCTAATACTGTAGTTACGAAATTTGCCTTCAGTATTCGTCCTCTGTAAACCTTTCCAAATACAATTTAGAGTCTGAAAACCAATTATACTTCCTTGTAAATAAACCCAAATCTTGAAGCTTTTTAAGTAAATAGCTAGCATCCAATGCCCCTTCAAAACAACCATCCGCAGCTATGCCGTCATCTAAAAATACTTCAATCTTCACTTCCTTAGATCTCCTATATCTAACAGGCTTAAGAACTTTAGTAAAGATGTACCGCCGCTTTCAAAAATATCTAAAGATAATCCATTATAAAAACTTTTTAAATTTTTCCCCAATGAGAAAGATATTGGCAACATTTTAATAGATTTCAATGCGATAAGCAGACTGTACACTGATTAAATCCTTGAAAAGTTTGTAATAAAAAACCAGCCTTTGCTTACCATTTCCATTCTTGGTCACCGTCAAAGGAATTATTTCTTAAGTTTTTCTGATACCAGTGTCACCCATTCTCTTTTAATAAATTCTGATTCGTCCCTTTCTGACCTATTGTTACCCAATCCAACAACCACAGTAACGGTTTTGAAATGGAATTTTGTGATCGCCCTTTTTGACGTCAATGACTATCTTACCGGACCCAATCTAATTCTGTTCAATGTATTGTGAATAACAACAACCGACAGGCGATTAAAAACAATAAAATAAAATAAACACAATGTTCCAATTTCCTTGTACCAACTGCTAAGTATACAAAATAAAAACAGTTATATTTTCACTTATCTTTTCGAAGTCTTTCTTGGTACATTCCCGGCTCCAATGTCAACTCTCGGCCTTTATTGAGCTCTAGACCTCTTCCATCAAAGTTGATATGAATCCACACTTTCCCTCGATCTTTAACTAGCTTGACACTTTCGGCGATGCTGCTCTTTGTGTACTAACTCGTTTCTGCGGCAGTTTTAGATATTCTTTGTCCTCCAAGTTGATAAACAATCGCATCTAATGCTAACATTTTCGTATCAGTTTCCTCAAAATAACGCGATGCTCATTCAAATGGTTTTCCATCATACTTTAACGACGTGCGGATACTTGTTGAATATTCTGCTGGAAATCGGATAATAGATTGTCCATCACTTCTTGAAACGGTTTCAGCATTCTGATTGCTAGCGTGAAAACACTATTCACATCCGAAGCTGTATTTGACCCTGCCTGGCGTCCTGGCTAAAAAATTCGACTTGCTCGGGCTAGCGTGCGCTAGAAAGTGACCACTTACTAAATACCTCTTCAAACATCGAATAAGTTTCACCCAACACTAAATTCTCATTGGCCACTGCCTACATAACAACTGAACTTAAGTAACAAGACACTTAAGATCTGCTTACATGTCGTTAGGACAATTATTTTTCGCTATACTTCGTAACGCGAAAAAAATCTATTTTTGTCTCTTTTTGGTTTATAGGAATAGGAAATAACCAATAATTTACCATGCCCTGTGGATATATGGTATTTTTATTGCATAAATGTTTCTTCAATGCGACGTGAACCTTGAACAAAGTCGCATAACTGATTTTTTTGCTTAAAATCAACATTTGAGCTCAGAGTACATAATTTCACTTTTTCTAGTATATATACTTTCAAAATTCATCATTTATATGTGTAAGAAATTTAGAATAAATATAACAATGTTTAGGTAATATGACGAAATAGAAAATGAAGAGTTGAAATCAAGATCAGTTGTTTAAAGGATTTACGATGGGATTACAAATTAAAGAATATGAATAAACTTATTTTTCTGTTTAAATAGTCCATTTGTTCTGCAATCTCTAATAACACGTTGGTCTTTAAAACACTTTCTAATTATTTCTTCCTCGGTGAAGCGGAAAAGGCGACTGAAGCTCTACAGAAGATTTGGATGCGGAGATTGTCTTTGGAACCAAAATTTGGAATGGATGAATCATTGCAGAACGATGATGTCTCGTTACTGTGGTAGAGATACTTTCACTTAGTGAAAGGGTTTGTTTATCGTCATGATCAGCAAAGCTGTACTAGTAAGGGTCACTCATACAAGGTTGGTTTGCATCACCAATCGGCACTGGCCAGCGTGGTTATGAAACTGACATTGATAAAGAAATATCAGAGACTTTTGTCCTCCAGCAGACTGGAAACAGCTGCATTTGTTGTTTTTGTCATTGAGAAGAATGGATGTTTAAAGGAAAATAAATAAACTGCTGAGAATAATACTGACTTTGCAGTAGATAAGCAGGTTTTAGGCGATCAATGGAGACCCAGTCTTCTTTGCCACGAATGTTTAGTTGGAATGCTTTCAGACTGCGTCGGATCACAAGGAAAGGGCCCATATAAGGGGGCGTTAGCGGTGGCTTGCTAGTGTCGTTGCGCAGGAAGACGTGCGTTGCAGAGTGTAAGTCTGCCGGTATGTGATGCTTTGCTGGGGGCTTGTAAGTCTGGCGGCATGGAGTAAATTTTCCCACGAAGTAACGTATGCGCTGGAGATCTTCAGAGGAGGTTGTAGAAGGAAAAAATTTGACAGGGACGACCAACGGGTCGCCATACACCATTTCAGCTGCCGAGACGTCAAGGGCGTCTTTAGGAGTTGTCCTTAGTCCCAGGAGGACCCAGGAAAGCTAAGTAAACCAGTTAGAATCCTTGCAGCTGGACATCAAAGCTGCTTTGAAGGTGCGATGAAAACGTTCAACCATTCCATTGTGAGTGGGGTTGTAGGCCGTTATCTGATGTAGGGTGATGCGCAGGAGATTCGCTAATGATGTCCACAATTGAGAGGTGAAAATGGTACCCCTGTCAAAAGTAATATGCTCAGGGATACCGAATCTTGAAATCCATCCAAAGAGTAAGGCAGATTTACATGAGGCGGACGTTGCAATTTCCATGGGAATGGCTTCAGGCCAACGATGTCCTTGTGATGTGGGTAGGGGGCCCACAACGTCGATATGAATGTGTGCGAAACGACGCTGAGGTTGAGGAAAGGTGCCCACTCCTGAATCCGTGTGTCGATGTACTTTGGAAGTTTGACAAGAAGTACAGGCGCGGACCCAATCCTTAGCATCCTTAGAAATGCCGTGCCAAATAAACTTCGTCTTCAGCAGCTGTGCAGTAGAACGGCACGAGGGATGAGAAAGGCCGTGAATGAAATCAAACACCTGCCGGGGCATGGGAGCAGGAATCCAAGGTCGCAGGCTTTTAGTACTGACGTCACAAAGGAGGGTGGTGTTGGAGTCTTCGAGGGGGAAGTCTTCCCAATGGAGGGACGTGCAGGAAGTCTTACATGCTTGATACTCTGGATCCTGTCATTAGGCTTCAGCCAGGGCGTTGTAATCCAATCCCAGTTGAACGGCAGCCAACATGTTTCTTCACAGGGCATCGGCAACAGGATTCATTTTCCCAGGGACGTATTGAAGGGTGCAAATGTATTCAGCTACGGCGGAGAGATGTCGATGTTGACGGGCGGACCAGGTGTCAGATTGTCGAGTGAAGGCGTGCACCAGAGGCATGTGGTCTGTGCAAATGACGAAGGGTGTACCTTCTAAGGAATGGCAAAAGTTACGGACAGCCAAGTGCACCTCCAGCAATTCGCGATCAAAGGTAGAATAACCGGATTCTTCCTTGGACAGTTTTCTGCTGAAGAAGGCCAATGGCAGGCGAGCCATTGACCACCTGCTCGAGTACTGCACCAATAGCGATGTCGCTGGCATCGGTGGAGAGAAGGAGAGGGGCATGTGGGATAGGAAAAGTGAGAGCCGCAGCGGTTGATAGGGCCTTCTTTGCATTGCAAAATGCCGCTTCTTGATGGGGACCCCGCTTCAGGTCCTTTAGGTTGCCCTTGAGGAAGGCGTAGATCAGAGCAAGAGTGGCGGCAATGGCTGGCAGAAAAATGTGATAATAGTTGATCATGCGCAAGAATTCCTGCAGAGCTTTGACGGTCGAGGGCGCGGGGAATTCCTGAACGGCTGCTACCTTCTCAGGGAGGGGATGGACTCCTTCAGGAGTGATGCGGTGCCCTAAGAATGACACTTCGTTGGCGCCATAGGTACACATGTCGTACCAGACTACAAGGTCGTTTTATTGCAGGCGGTCGAGCACGATGGGCAGGTGACGGAGGTGTTCCTATTTTGAGTATGAGAACACAAGTATGTCGTCCACATAACATACACAGAAGGGGAGGTCCCCTAAGATGCCATCCATGAGACGTTGAAACGTGGCCCCAGCGTTACGAAGGCAAAAAAAGGAGTAATTGAAGGTGTATGTACCAAACGGATTGGTGATGGCGGTCTTAGGGATGTTTTCTGGGTCCATAGGCACCTGATAATACCCCTTCAGGAGGTGGAGCGTAGAGAAAACCTTCTCTCTGTGCAGATAGGAGGTCACGTCAGCGATGTTTGGGAGGGGGTAGTAATCCAGTTCTGTTTGCATGTTCAGGCGCCTGTAATCCCAGCACGGACGGAAGGTGCCGTCTTTCTTCAGAACGATGTGTAATGGTGACGACCATGGGCTGGAGGCCTTTTGGTAAAGGCCTATTTCCTCCATTTCAGCGAACGTCTGTTTGGCGGCTGCCAATCGTTCCGGTGCCAGACATCTGAATTTTGCGAAGACTGGGGGTCCCGTCGTCTTGATATGGTGATAAATACCGTTCTTGGCAGGAGCCGTGGGCGTTTGGCAAAGTTCTGGACGGAAAACTTCCGGGTACGACGTGAGGAGGTGGGCATAGGCATCCGTTGGTGCGCTGATGTGGAGAGCGAGGTTGGAGGGGGCGGGTTGAAGAGGTGTCGACAAGTACAAGTCTGCATTGACCAATCGTCGGTGGGCGACATCGACCAGAAGGTGGAGATGACAGCGGAAATCCGCACTGAGGATTGGCAAGGTGACGTCAGCAACGAGAAACTTCCAATTAAATTTACGATTTCCAGACAATAATGTGAGGATCTCGTAACCGTAGGTGGGTATCGCAGATCCATTGACAGCTAGCAAGCGGACATCGGCAGACATAGACAGACTACGTCGTGTCCTGAAGAGTTCACTTGGCAAAAGAGAACGACAAGCACCCGTGTCCACCAAAAATTGCCCGCCTGTTCATGCATCATGTAAAAAGTAAAGATTAGAAACACAGGAGGCCACCGCCACGAGCGATGGCCTACTCACACATTTTTTTGGCCACTGACAATCCTTGGCACATCTCTCCACGGTTGCCCCGAATCTGATGTGGTAGTAGCAAAACTGCAGCGGATGGGATGTAGTAAGTGGCTGTAGAAGTCGTTGATTGGGGCGCGAGCGATTGGTGGGTGATGGGTGGCTTTGTCAGGGGTGGCTCTTCGTCAGGGGTGAAGGCGTTGATGGAGCTCTTGAAGTGGCTGTCCATAAGGGCGTCGGCTTTGGTCATCAAGTCCTTTATGGGTAAACTATCGACATCGGGTATAGCAGCGCGTACAGGTTCGGGTAAACGGCGTATCCAAATGGCACGGAGTAGGTTCACCTCACAAGGAGAGCCGTCTGCGGCAGGTTGCAGGCAAGTGATACTGGTCATTTCCCTGAGGGCGAGCGAAGCCCTTTGGTCCCCCAACGGTTGTTGATAGAGCTGAAAAAGCTTTGCTATACGGGCGGCTGGCGACGGCGAGTAATGCTGCAGAAGGTATGTTTTGATGGTGTTATACGCTATTGGAGTGTCTCCTTGTTCACAAAGCCAGTCGGAGATTTCTGGGAAGGTGTCCTCGGGTATCGCCGTGAGAACATAATTTGATTTGGTGGTTGAGCGAGTCACGCCCTTGATATGAAACTGGACTTCTGCGCGCTGAAAGCAAGCAAATGCCTCTCCGCTGGCAAATGATGAAAGTTTCAATGGGGCAGCCGCAGCATCAACTTCTGTAGAGTCCGCCATAGTATCAACGATGGAGGGGCGAGGGAGGGGGGGTGGAAGGTGGGAGGAGCGAGTTGACTTCCTGGGTCACCAATGTGATGGGACTAGAGAAGGTTGTGACTCAAAGACAGGATGAAAACAACTGAGTGAGTTTATTAGAGAACACTCTCCTTTATATACAAAAGCTCAAGGCAACAGGAAATTTCATGCTCAAAACCAACACCGTTACCGGTGAGAAGAACAGGCATGTTTATTCAGGTTCTTTTTAGTGCGAGGGAAGAGCCAAGATACAAGCATAATATATACACAAAATGAACTATGTACGATCGTTTGGGACACGGTTCGTACAGTTCCGAGTAGAGATTTTGCATCTGATAGGCCTTCATTTTCAAGATGTGCTTAAGACAACGATGAGTGAAAGTGTTGGTTGGTAACTTAACATCTAGCGTTCTTTCCAGTTTTACGCATATGCATACAAATATATACATCAATTACCCAGGCTCATTTTTTCTATTTCTATATGAATGCAAAAACTGTAACGGTTAGGTCAAGATCCTATAATGATGGTACAAACAAATGACTGACTGAGACCGTCTCTACTACGTTATTATAACCGGGAGCATAACATTGTAATGAATGCGTTGTAGATTTCCCTTCTCTTTTATATAATAATTATCTATTCGCTATTATAAATAGAGCAGAATAATTGGTTTTTAAATTAGCATAAAATATATATATATATATATATATATATATATATATATATATATATATATATATATATATATATATATATATATATATATATATATATATATATAACAGATTTTGAGCAAAGCGAAAAATCTATTTTTGGGTGAGATAGCCATGGCGTCCTGATGGAAGGTTCCTTTTTGGTAGCTTCCTTGGGTAAATAACTACTAGATATTCCCAGAGAATTTAACCGCAGGTTATCACAGAATTCTAACTTCTGGAGCGAGTATCCTCAAGGTTTCCCTTTAAGACATCGTATATCAACAGGGGACGCATGTATTAACGCGCCACATAGCTATCTGCACCCCACATAGAGTTAACACTTTGATGTGTAGGGGCGGAGAATAGCTGGGGAACCGTTCCACAGCTAATCTCGTCCGTGGCTACTTTTGGTACTCGAAACGTAAACAAACGGGAGCCATTGCTAAATGACGTCACGTCCGTCCTCATCCTGAAGCCAGTTGCTTGCCGATCACCATGATACAGCAGGACAGGGTGGGACCTGAAAGGCTGGACGAAGTAGCAGGGAGGGTCCATCAGGACGCCATGGCTATCTCGCCCAAAAATAGATTTTTCGCTTTGCTCAAAATCCGTTTTTTGGGCTCAAGCCATGGCGTCCTGATGGAAGAATACCAGAGAATCAATGTATCGTGGTAGATTTTCCCCTTTTAGTGTAAGTGCCGAGGGCTTTGAATAGAGTAAGCATGGTAATCTTGATAGAGGTTCCGTGGGGCTGAAACTTCCTGCCCCCCTTGGCAGAGAAGTCCCGACGGACCATGCTGAGGATCAAAGTGGTTCTTGAAAGGCTACCCACCTTGCGGGGAGAACGTGAAGAACTCAGAGACAAGACAGAATGGTTGCTATTCATATAGGAACATTCTCAAAAACAGACAAGTGGTGGTTAGGCACTGTATATTGTAAAGGAGAACGGTCTGGTCTCGAAGGTATAGCGTAAGTAAGTATTCAGTTAGGAATATTACATAGCATAGGTGAGTATATCATATGGATTGAACCAATTATCTTCATCGTTTTTATAAAGAAAAAGGGGAGGGGATAATGAAACTATGACAACCATGTATTTCATAGTATAAGTAGGAGCGGATTGAGACGCACAAGTAAATAAAATAGAAATTTTATATCACAATTGCAGAATATGGTAAATAAATGCAATAAAGGATGTAAAGGTAATTTACAATAAATTATAATGTACATAGTAATGAAAGATTCCCTCTTGAATCTGAAAGAAAATTTCAAATTATTAGAAAGCACAGGTTCCAGAGGAACATTAGTCTTTAAAAGAAAAAACACATCATTCACTAGGCATACGGCACTCATGTGACGACTATGACATTTCACCTGAGAGAAGAACAGTCTATGAAAAACACTAAGTGTCTCTGAATTCACTAAGTATCACACGAGGGTCAACATAGGCACCCGAAGAGTTAGAGTCCCAAGTAACTCACTGTTCTATGCAGAGTTAGGTGCAGGTTTCCTAACACTACCTGCGGCTACCACAAAATGTTTGACTTCATGCACTTGTTTCGCGTAATGCTTGAAAAAAACACGCGAGGATTTCCAGCCCGTGAAACTCTTCAGGCTTTCGAAATTCATGCTATGAAAGAAAGTCAGAGACGATGCGACTTTTCTAGGATCATGACCTGCGGGTGTACTGTCA
>NC_090736.1:23498082-23515582 GCF_036898095.1 Palaemon carinicauda | reverse complement strand
TTAATTTCTAAGATGATAAATAAGAAAATAGACAAATTAATTACGGGTATCATTTAATGAAATCACTCACAGATAGTTCTGAGATACATTAATTAGAGAAAACTTTTGTTTTGTTTTGGCATTTATAACTTATCACAAAAAGTAAATTATTCTGCAACATTACAGTGCTATACACACGCGTACATACATTTGGAAGAAAAATGCATCCAAAAGTTACAGTTCACCTTTGATTAACTTTCACATTTAAAGTTTCAAAATAATGTGCAGTGCATGTAAATATTGTTTCTTAATCCATCATTAGCTCAAAGGTATAATAAGAGTACCGTCTCTGGACACGCATAATACGCTTTGTTTACTTAATATTTATATCCTTTTTATATCCAGTAAATAACATCTGAATTTTCTATTTCTCCTCAGGCATCACTTTACATGTTATATGATTGATCTATCCTGTACAAATCAAAGATGTTAATTTGAAATAAATATCATAGAAATAATATTTATTTATCAATTTGAATGAATGAATTATTCTCAAAATTAATTGATTTGCCTTATATAAAAATGCCCTTAAAGACATCTGGGCCATCATATATCATATTTGGCTTTGTCATATATTACAGAATGACTGAAATAGAAAATAAATTCAATAAACATCTCATCAAATTAGGCTTTTTCATAAATATGAGTTTTTTCTCACATTTATAATTGATGTGTCTGTAGTTATTTTTTCTATTTCTGTACATCATGCTGTGTGCGTGTGGGTGTAATTAAATCTTCATTAATTTAAGTAGCATACTAATCAAGATCATTAGATAAAAGATACCTTGATGAATAGAGTATGTTAATCCTACCTTTTGATTGGAACGTGATTTCATTTAATGATTTTTTTTTTTTTTTTTTTTTTTTTTTTTTTTTTTTTTTTAGGCGATAGTCTACTTAAAATTCTTACTCGACTTACATCCATTCACATAAAAGAATTGAAGTAATCTGACGCAAGAGCTGAAATGGCAGTCACTTTGAAAAGTGATGTTACTTTGAAAAGTGATGTTACTTTGAAAAGTGATGTTTAGAATGTCGGTCCACTTGAGACCTCTTTTGCATTTCTTTGAACCTTGCCATATTTTAACGAATCTTAGAGAGAATTCTAGCGATTAATTAAAATTTCAATAAAATTAATCTATTACATTCACATTTACTGTAAATGGAAGTCTGTGGTCCGAAGGCATGTGGTGCTTTTAGTGCGCCTCTTGCGGTGCAATGTGGGCATTGCTATAGTGTCATAGCAGTAATTCCTTTTAATAATAATAATAATAATAATAATAATAATAATAATAATAATAATAATAATAATAACAATCGTCATCTACTAGTACACTCTTTTTAGCTTTTTATTTCACCTCCACTCTTTCCTCTTTCCTCCTTCTCGGCACCCAAACTCATTAAATTAATTCTTCATAGTGCCACTGCTGAGTTTACCACAGTTGCACATCGTCGCTGATTGGGCTCCTGGTACCAGCACTGGGTCATAAGATCAAATTCCATGTAACAATTCGAGTAGAAGGAAATAATAACCATTTATTTGCTCTTCTTGTTTTCTATTGTCATTCACATCATGATATATATAAAAAGGTATTTACCAGGTTCCAAATTTCCTTTAAGGACACCTAAATAACAAGGTCTTTTGACCAACAGGACAGTGGACTTTAGAGGCCACCTAAACTAGTCTGTAGAGATTACCACCAAATCACGGGCCTCCAGAGGTCACCTAAACAAGTCTGTAGAGATAACCACCAAATCACGGGCCTCCAGAGGTCACCTAAACAAGTCTGTAGAGATTACCACCAACTCACAGTCCACCAGAGGTCACCTAAACTAGTCTATAGAGATTACCACCAAATCACCGGCCTCCAAAAGGTTACCTAAACTAGTCTGTAGAGATTACCACCAAATCACGGGCCTCCAGAGGTCACCTAAACAAGTCTGTAGAGATTACCACCAAATAACGGGCCTCCAGAGGTCACCTAAACCAGTATATAGAGATTACCACCAAATCAAGGGCCTCCAGAGGTCACCTTAACAAGTCTATACAGATTACCACCAAATCACGGGCCTCCAGAGGTCACCTAAACTAGTCTGTAGAGATTACCACCAAATCACGGGCCTCCAGAGGTCACCTAAACAAGTCTGTAGAGATTACCACCAAATCACTGGCCTCCAGAGGTCACCTAAACTAGTCTATAGAGATTAACACCAAATCACGGGCCTCCAGAGGTCACCTAAACAAATCTGTAGAGATAACCACCAAATCAAGGGCCTCCACAGGTCACCTAAACAAGTCTGCAGAGATTACCACCAAATCACAGGCCTCCAGAGGTCACCTAAACTAGTCTATAGAGATTACCACCAAATCACAGGCCTCCAGAGGTCACCTAAACAAGTCTATACAAATTACCACCAAATCACTGGCCTCCAGAGGTCACCTAAACTAGTCTGTAGAGATTACCACGAAATCACGGGCCTCCAGAGGTCACCTAAACAAGTCAGTAGAGATAACCACCAAATCATGGGCCTCCAGAGGTCACCTAAACAAGTCTGTAGAGATTACCACCAAATCATAGGCCTCCAGAGGTCACCTAAACTAGTCTATAGAGATTACCACCAAATCACCGGCCTCCAAAAGGTTACCTAAACAAGTCTATACAGATTACCACCAAATCACAGGCCTCCAGAGGTCACCTAAACTAGTCTGTAAAGATTACCACCAAATCACGGGCCTACAGAGGTCGCCTAAACAGGTCTGTAGAGATAACCACCAAATTACGGGCCTCCAGAGGTCACTTAAACAAGTCTATAGAAATTATTACCAAATCATCAGCCTCCAGAGGCCACCTATACAGGTCTGTAGAGATCATCACCAAATTATGGGCCTCCAGAGGCCACCTAAACAGGTCTGTAGAGATCGCCACCAAATTACGGGCCTCCAGAAGTCACCTAAACAAGTCTATAAAAATTACCAAACAATCACGGGCCTTCAGAGGCCACCTAAACAAGACTGTGAAAATCACCACAAAATTACGGGCCTCTAGAGTCACCTAAACAAGTATACAGAGATTACCACTAAATTACGGGCCTTCAGAGTCAACTAAATAAGTCTGTAGAGGTTACCACCAAATCACGGGCCTCCAGAGGTCACCTAAATTAGTCTGTAGAGATTGCCACCAAATCACAGGCCTCCATAGGTCAGCTAAACAAGTATGTAGAGATCACAACAAAATTATGGGCCTCTAGAGTCACCTAAACGAGTCTGTAGAGATTACCTCTAAATTAGGGGCCTCTAGAGTCACCTAAACAAGTCTGTAGAGATCACCACCAAATTACGGGCCTCTAGAGTCATCTAAACAAGTCTGTAGATTATCACCACCAAATTACTGGCCTCTAGAGTCACCTAAACAAGTCTGTAGAGATTACCACCAAATTACAGGCCTCTAGAATCACCTATACTAGTCTGTAGAGATTACCAGTAAATTATAGGCCTCAAGAGGTCACCTAAACTAGTGTGTAGAGATTACCACCAAATCACGGGCCACATGGGGGTCACTTAAACAAATCTGTAGAGATAACCACCAAATCACGGGCCTCCAGAGGTCACCTAAACAAGTCTGTAGAGATTACCACCAAATCACAGGCCTCCAGAGGTCACCTAAACTAGTCTATAGAGATTACCACCAAATCACGGGCATCCAGAGGTCACATAAAAAAGTCTATACAGATTACCACCAAATCACGGGCCTCCAGAGGTCACCTAAACTAGTCTGTAGAGATTACCACCAAATCACGGGCCTCCAGAGGTCACCTAAACAAGTCTGTAGAGATAACCACCAAATCACGGGCCTCCAGAGGTCACCTAAACAAGTCTGTAGAGATTACCACCAACTCACAGTCCACCAGAGGTCACCTAAACTAGTCTATAGAGATTACCACCAAATCACCGGCCTCCAAAAGGTTACCTAAACAAGTCTATACAGATTACCACCAAATCACAGGCCTCCAGAGGTCACCTAAACTAGTCTGTAGAGATTACCACCAAATCACGGGCCTACAGATGTCACCTAAACAGGTCTGTAGAGATAACCACCAAATTACGGGCCTCCAGAGGTCACTGAAACAAGTCTATAGAAATAACTACCAAATCACCGGCCTCCAGAGGCCACCTAACAGGTCTGTAGAGATCACCACCAAATTACGGGCCTCCAGAATTCACCTAAACAAGTCTATAAAAATTACCAAACAATCACGGGCCTTCAGAGGCCACCTAAACAAACCTGTAAAGATCTCCACAAAATTACGGGCCTCTTGAGTCACCTAAACAAGTCTGTAGAAATTACCACCAAATTATCATCCTCTAGAGTCACCTAAACATGTATACAGAGATTACCACTGAATTACGTGCGTTCGGAGTCAACTAAATAAGTGTGTAGAGGTTACCACCAAATCACGGGCCTCCAGAGGTCACCTAAACTAGTCTGTAGAGATTACCACCAAATCACGGGCCTCCGTAGGTCAGCTAAACAAGTCTGTAGAGATTACCACTAAATTATGGGCCTTCAGAGTCACCTAAACGAGTCTGTAGAGATTAACTCTAAATTAGGGGCCTCTAGAGTCACTAAACAAGTCTCTAGAGATCACCACCAAATTACGGGCCTCTAGATTCATCTAAACCAGGCTGTAGATTATAACCATCAAATTACTGGCCTCTAAAGTCACCTAAACAAGTCTGTAGAGATTACCACCAAATTATGGGCCTCTAGATCACCTATAGTAGTCTGTAGAGATTACTACCTAAATTATAGGCCTCAAGAAGTCACCTAAACTAGTCTGTAGAGATTACCACCAAATCACGGGCCACCAGAGGTCACTAAACAAATCTGTAGAGATAACCACCAAATCACGGGCCTCCAGAGGTCACCTAAACAAGTCTGTAGAGATTACCACCAAATCAGAGGCCTCCAGAGGTCACCTAAACTAGTCTATAGAGATTACCACCAAATGACGGGCCTCAAAAAGGTTACCTAAACAAGTCTATACAGATTACCACCAAATCACGGGCCTCAGAGGTCACCTAAACTAGTCTGTAAAGATTACCACCAAATCACTGGCCTCCAGAGGTTACCTAAATAAGTCTGTAGAGATAACCACCAAATCACGGGCCTCCAGAGGTCACCTAAACTTGTCTGTAGAGAATACCACCAAAACCCCGGGCCTCCAACGGTACCTAAACAAGTCTATACAGATTACCACCAAATCACGGCCCTCCAGAGGTCACCTAAACTAAGTCAGTAGAGATTACCACCAAATCACAGGCCTACAGAGGTCACCTAAACAGGTCTGTAGAGATAACCACCAAATCACGGGCCTCCAGAGGTCACCTAAATAAGTCTATAGAGATTACCACCAAATCATGGGCCTCCAGAGGCCACTAAACAGGTCTGTAGAGATCACCACCAAATTACGGGCCTCCAGAAGTCACTAAACAAGTCTATAAAAATTACTAAACAATCACGGGCCTTCAGAGGCCACCTAAACAAGACTGTAAAGATCACCACAAAATTACAGGCCTTAGTGTCACCTAACAAGTCTGTAGAAATTACCACCAAATTATCGCCTCTAGAGTCACCTAAACAAGTATACAGGGATTACCACTAAATTACGGGCCTTCAGAGTCAACTAAATAAGTCTGTAGAGTTAACACCAAATCACGGGCCTCCAGAGGTCACCTAAACTTGTCTGTAAAGATTGCCACCAAATCACGGGCCTCCATAGGTCAGCTAAACAAGTATGTAGAGATCACCACCAAATTATGGGCCTCTAGAGTCACCTAAACAAGTCTGTAGAGATTACCATAAATTAGGGGCCTCTAGAGTCACCTAAACAAGTCTGTAGAGATCACCACCAAATTACGGGCCTCTAGAGTCACCTAAACAAGTCTGTAGATTACCACCAAATTACTGGCCTCTAGAGTCACCTAAACAAGTCTGTAGAGATTACCACCAAATACGGGCCTCAGATCACTTAAACTAGTCTGTAGAGATTACCACCAAATTATAGGCCTCAGAGGTCACCTAAACTAGTCTGTAGAGATTACCACCAAATCACGGGCCTCAGAGGTCACCTAAACAAGTCTGTTGAGATACCACCAAATCACGGGCCTCCAGAGGTCACCTAAACAAGTCTGTAGAGATTACCACCAAATCACAGGCCTCCAGAGGTCACCTAAACTAGTCTGTAGAGATTACCACCAAATCACGGGCCTCCAGAGGTCACCTAAACAAGTCTATAGAGATTACCACCAAATCACGGGCCTCCAGAGGTCACCTAAACTAGTCTGTAGAGATTACCACCAAATCACGGGCCTCCAGAGGTCACCTAAACAAGTCTGTAGAGATACACCAAATCACGGGCCTCCAGAGGTCACCTAAACAAGTCTGTAGAGATTACCACCAAATCACGGGCCTCCAGAGGTCACCTAAACTAGTCTATAGAGATTACCACCAAATCACGGGCCTCCAAGGTTACCTAAACAAGTCTATACAGATTACCACCAAATCACGGGCCTCCAGAGGTCACCTAAACTAGTCTGTAGAGATTACCATAAAATCACGGGCCTCCAGAGGTCACCTAAACAGGTCTGTAGAGATAACCACCAAATTACGGGCCTCAGAGGTCACCTAAAAAGTCTATAGAAATTACCACCAAATCACGCCTCCAGAGGCCACCTAAACAGTCTGTAAAAATCACACCAAATTACGGGCCTCCAGAGGTCACCTAAACAAGTCTATAGAAATTACTACCAAATCACGGCCTCCAGAGGTCACCTAAACAGGTCTGTAGAGATCACCACCAAATTACGGGCCTCCAGAGTCACCTAAACAAGTCTATAAAAATTACCAAACAATCACGGGCCTCAGAGGTCACCTAAACAAGTCTGTAGAGATCACCACCAAATTACGGGCCTGTAGAGTCACCTAAACAAGTATCAGAGATTACCACTAAATTACGGGCCTCAGAGTCACTAAATAAGTCTGTAGAGTTACCACCAAATCACGGGCCTCAGAGTCACTAAACTAGTCTGTAGAGATTGCCACCAAATCACGGGCCTCCATAGGTCACCTAAACAAGTCTATAGAGATCACACCAAATTATGGGCCTCTAGAGTCACCTAAACAAGTCTGTAGAGATTACCACCAAATTACGGGCCTCTAGAGTCACCTAAACAAGTCTGTAGAGATCACCACCAAATTACGGGCCTCTAGAGTCACCTAAACAGTCTGTAGAGATTACCACCAAATTACGGGCCTATAGATCACCTAAACAAGTCTGTAGAGATTACCACCTAAATATACGGGCCTCAGAGGTCACCTAAACTAGTCTGTAGAGATTACCACCAAATCACAGGCCCCAGAGTCACCTAAACAAAGTCTGTAGAGATTACCACCAAATCACGGGCCTCAGAGGTCACCTAAACAAGTCTGTAAAGATTACCACCAAATCACGGGCCTCCAGAGGTCACCTAAACAAGTCTGTAGAGATTACCACCAAATATGGGCCTCAGAGTCACCTAAACAAGTCTGTAGAGATTACCACCAAATTACGGGCCTCAAGTCACTAAATAAGTCTGTAGAGTTACCACCAAATCACGGGCCTCCAGAGGTCACCTAAACTAGTCTGTAGAGATTACCACCAAATCACGGGCCTCAAAGGTCACCTAAACAAGTCTGTAGAGATCACACCAAATTATGGGCCTCTAGAGGTCACCTAAACAAGTCTGTAGAGATTACCACCAAATACGGGCCTCAGAGGTCACTAAACAAGTCTGTAGAGATTACCACCAAATTACGGGCCTCAGATCACCTAAACAAGTCTGTAGAGATTACACCAAATAGGCCTCCAGAGGTCACTAAACTAGTCTGTAGAGATTACCACCAAATCACGGCCCCAGAGGTCACCTAAACAAGTCTGTAGAGATACCACCAAATCACGGGCCTCCAGAGGTCACCTAAATAGTCTGTAGAGATTACCACCAAATCACGGGCCTCCAGAGGTCACCTAAACAAGTCTATAGAGATAACCACCAAATCACGGGCCTCCAGAGGTCACCTAAACTAGTGTAGAGATTACCACCAAATCAGGCCTCCAGAGGTCACCTAAACAAGTCTGTAGAGATAACCACCAAATCACGGGCCTCCAGGTCACCTAAACAAGTCTGTAGAGATTACCACCAAATCACAGGCCTCCAGAGGTCACCTAAACTAGTCTATAGAGATTACCACCAAATCACGGGCCTCAGGTACCTAAACAAGTCTATAGAGATCACCACCAAATACGGGCCTCCAGAGGTCACCTAAACAGTCTGTAGAGATACCACCAAATTACGGGCCTCCAGAGGTCACCTAAACAGTCTGTAGAGATTACCACCAAATTATGGCCTCCAAGTCACCTAAACAAGTCTGTAGAGATTACACCAAATCACGGCCTCCAGAGGTCACCTAAACAGTCTGTAGAGATACCACCAAATACGGGCCTCCAGAGGTCACCTAAACAGTCTGTAGAGATCGCCACCAAATTACGGGCCTCCAAGTCACCTAAACAAGTCTATAGAGATTACCACCAAATCACGGGCCTTCAGAGGTCACCTAAACAAGTCTGTAAGATCACCATGAAATTACGGGCCTCTAGAGTACCTAAACAAGTCTGTAGAAATTACCACCAAATACGGGCCTCAGAGTCACCTAACAAGTATACAGAGATTACCACAAATTACACGGGCCTTCAGAGTCATAAATAAGTCTGTAGAGTTACCACCAAATCACGGGCCTCCAGAGGTCACCTAAACTAGTCTGTAGAGATTACCACCAAATCAGGGCCTCCACAGGTCACTAAACAAGTCTGTAAGATCCACCAAATTACGGGCCCCAGAGTCACCTAAACAAGTCTGTAGAGATTACCACAAACTAGGGGCCTCAGAGGTCACCTAAACAAGTCTGTAGAGATTACCACCAAATTACGGGCCTCAGAATCACCTAAACTAGTCTGTAGAGATTAATATTAAATTATAGGCCTCAAGAGGTCACCTAAACTAGTCTGTAGAGATTACCACCAAATCACGGGCCACCAGAGGTCACCTAAACAAGTCTGTAGAGATAACCACCAAATCACGGGCCTCCAGAGGTCACCTAAACAAGTCTGTAGAGATTACCACCAAATCACAGGCCTCCAGAGGTCACCTAAACTAGTCTATAGAGATTACCACCAAATCACGGCCTCCAGAGGTCACCTAAACAAGTCTATAAAGATTACCACCAAATCACGGGCCTCCAGAGGTCACCTAAACTAGTAGAGAGATTACACCAAATCACGGGCCTCCAGAGGTCACCTAAACAAGTCTGTAGAGATAACCACCAAATCACGGGCCTCCAGAGGTCACCTAAACTAGTCTGTAGAGATTACCACCAAATCACGGGCCTCAGAGGTCACCTAAACAGTCTGTAGAGATCGCCACCAAATTACGGCCTAGAGTCACCTAAACAAGTCTGTAGAAATTCCACCAAATTATCGCCTCTAGAGTCACCTAAACAAGTATACAGAGATTACCACAAATTACGGGCCTCAGAGTCACCTAAACAAGTCTGTAGAGTTACCACCAAATTACTGGCCTCCAGAGGTCACCTAAACTAGTCTGTAGAGATTAACACCAAATACGGGCCTCCATAGGTCACCTAAACAAGTCTGTAGAGATACACCAAATTATGGGCCTCTAGAGTCACCTAAACAAGTCTGTAGAGATTACCACAAATTACGGGCCTCAGAGTCACCTAAACAAGTCTGTAGAGATCACCACCAAATCACGGGCCTCAGAGGTCACCTAAACAAGTCTGTAGATATCACCACAAATTACTGGCCTTAGAGTCACCTAAACAAGTCTGTAGAGATTCCACCAAATTACGGCCTCTAGAGTCACCTAAACAAGTCTGTAGAGATTAACTAAATATACGGGCCTCAAGAGGTCACCTAAACTAGTCTGTAGAGATTACCACAAATCACGGGCCCCAGAGGTCACCTAAACTAGTCTGTAGAGATTACCACCAAATCACGGGCCTCAGAGGTCACCTAAACAAGTCTGTAGAGATTACCACCAAATCACGGGCCTCCATAGGTCACCTAAACTAGTCTGTAGAGATTACCACCAAATCACGGCCTCCAGAGGTCACCTAAACAAGTCTATAGAGATTACCACCAAATCACGGGCCTCCAGAGGTCACCTAAACTAGTCTGTAGAGATTACCACAAATCACGGGCCTCCAGAGGTCACCTAAACAAGTCTGTAGAGATAACCACCAAATCACGGGCCTCCAAAGGTCACCTAAACAAGTCTGTAGAGATTACCACCAAATTCACAGGCCTCCAGAGGTCACCTAAACTAGTCTATAGAGATTACCACCAAATCACGGGCCTCCAAGGTTACCTAAAGTAGTCTGTAGAGATTACCACCAAATCACGGGCCTCCAGAGGTCACCTAAACTAGTCTATAGAGATTACCACCAAATCACGGGCCTCCAGAGGTCACCTAAAATAGTCTGTAGAGATTACCACCAAATCACGGGCCTAAAGGTCACCTAAACAGTCTGTAGAGATACCACCAAATCACTGGCCTCCAGAGGTCACCTAAACAAGTCTATAGATATTACCACCAAATCACGGGCCTCCAGAGGCCACCTAAACAGGTCTGTAGAGATCAACACCAAATTACGGGCCTCCAGAGGTCACTAAACAAGTCTATAGAAATTACTACCAAATCACGGCCTCTTGAGGCCACCTAAACAGGTCTGTAGAGATCACCACAAATTACGGGCCTCCAGAAGTCACCTAAACAAGTCTATAAAAATTACCAAACAATCACGGGCTTCAGAGGCCACCTAAACAAGACTGTAAAGATCACCACAAAATTACGGGGCCTCTAGAGTCACTAAACAAGTCTGTAGAAATTACCACCAAATTATTGTCCTCAAGAGTCACCTAAACAAGTATACAGAGATTACCACTAAATTACGGGCCTTCAGAGTCAACTAAATAAGTCTGTAGAGTTACCACCAAATCATGGGCCTCCAGAGGTCACCTAAACAAGTCTGTAAAGATTACCACCAAATCTCGGGCCTCCATAGGTCACCTAAACAAGTAGGTAGAGATACCACCAAATTATGGGCCTCTAGAGTCACCTAAACAAGTCTATAGAGATTACCACAAATTAGGGCCTCTAGAGTCACCTAAACAAGTCTGTAGATTATCACCGCCAAATTACTGGCCTCTAGAGTCACCTAAACAAGTCTGTAGAGATTACCACCAAATTACGGGCCTCTAGATCACCTAAACTAGTCTGTAGAGATTACCACAAATTATAGGCCTCAAGAGGTCACCTAAACTAGTCTGTAGAGATTACCACCAAATCACGGGCCCCAGAGGTCACCTAAACAAGTCTGTAGAGATACCACCAAATACGGGCCTCCAGATGTCACCTAAACAAGTCTGTAGAGATTACCACCAAATCACAGGCCTCCAGAGGTCACCTAAACTAGTCTATAGAGATTACCACCAAATCACGGGCCTCCAGAGGTCACCTAAACTAGTCTGTAGAGATTACCACCAAATCACTGGCCTCCAGAGGTCACCTAAACAAGTCTGTAGAGATAACCACCAAATCACGGGCCTCCAGAGGTCACCTAAACAAGTCTGTAGAGATTACACCAAATCACAGGCCTCCAGAGGTCACCTAAACTAGTCTATAGAGATTACCACCAAATCACGGGCCTCCAAAAGGTACCTAAACAAGTCTATACAGATTACCACCAAATCACGGGCCTCCATAGGTCACCTAAACTAGTGTGTAGAGATTACCACCAAATCACGGGCCTAGAGGTCACCTAAACAAGTCTGTAGAGATAACCACCAAATCACGGGCCTCCAGAGGTCACCTAAACAAGTCTATACAAGATTACCACCAAATCACAGGCCTCCAGAGGTCACCTAAACAAGTCTGTAGAGATTACCACCAAATTATGGGCCTCCAGAGGTCACTAAACAAGTCTATAGAATTACACCAAATCACGGCCTCCAGAGGTCACCTAAACAGGTCTGTAGAGATCACCACCAAATTACGGGCCTCCAGAGGTCACCTAAACGGTCTGTAGAGATCACCACCAAATTACGGGCCTCCAGAGTCACCTAAACAAGTCTATAAATTACCAAAAATCATGGGCCTCAGAGGCCACCTAAACAAGACTGTAAAGATCACCACAAAATTACGGGCCTCTAGAGTCACCTAAACAAGTCTGTAGAAATTACCACCAAATTATCGTCCTCTAGAGTCACCTAAACAAGTATACAGAGATTACCACTAATTAAGGGCCTCATAGTCAACTAAATAAGTCTGTAGAGTTACCACCAAATCACGGGCCCCAGAGGTCACCTAAACTAGTCTGTAGAGATTACCACCAAATCACGGGCCTCCAGAGGTCACCTAAACAAGTCTGTAGAGATACCACCAAATATGGGCCTCCATAGGTCACCTAAACAAGTCTGTAGAGATTACCACAAATTCACGGGCCTCTAGAGTCACCTAAACAAGTCTGTAGAGATACCACCAAATTACGGGCCTAGAGTCACCTAAACAAGTCTGTAGATTTACCACAAATTACTGGCCTCTAGAGTCACTAAACAAGTCTGTAGAGATTACCACCAAATTACGGGCCTAGAATCACCTAACTAGTCTGTAGAGATTACTACTAAATTATAGGCCTCCAGAGTCACATAAATAAGTCTATAGAGATTACCACCAAATCATGGGCCTCCAGAGTTCACCTAAACTAGTCTGTAGAGATTACCACCAAATACGGGCCTCATAGGTCACCTAAACAGTCTGTAGAGATACCACCAAATTACGGCCTCCAGAGTCACCTAAACAAGTCTATAAATTACCACCAAATCACGGGCCTTCAGAGGTCACCTAAACAGGTCTGTAGAGATAACCACCAAATCACTGGCCTCCAGAGGTCACCTAAACAAGTCTATAGATATTACCACCAAATCACTGGCCTCCAGAGGCCAGCTAAACAGGTCTGTAGAGATCAACACCAAATTACGGGCCTCCAGAGGTCACTTAAACAAGTCTATAGAAATTACTACCAAATCACCGGCCTCTTGAGGCCACCTAAACAGTCCGTAGAGATCACCACGAAATTACGGGCCTCCAGAAGTCACCTAAACAAGTCTATAAAAATTACCAAACAATCACGGGCCTTCAGAGGCCACCTAAACAAGACTGTAAAGATCACCACAAAATACGGGGCTCTAGAGTCACTTAAACCAAGTCTGTAGAAATTACCACCAAATTATTGTCCTCAAGAGTCACCTAAACAAGTATACAGAGATTACCACTAAATTACGGGCCTTCAGAGTCAACTAAATAAGTCTGTAGAGGTTACCACCAAATCATGGGCCTCCAGAGGTCACCTAAACTAGTCTGTAAGATTGCCACCAAATCTCGGGCCTCCATAGGTCACCTAAACAAGTAGGTAGAGATCACACCAAATTATGGGCCTCTAGAGTCACCTAAACAAGTCTATAGAGATTACCACTAAATTAGGGGCCTCAAGAGTCACCTAAACAAGTCTGTAGATTATCACCCCAAATTACTGGCCTCTAGAGTCACCTAAACAAGTCTGTAGATATTACCACCAAATTACGGGCCTCTAGAATCACCTATACTAGTCTGTAGAGATTACTACTAAATTATAGGCCTCAATAGGTCACCTAAACTAGTCTGTAGAGATTACCACAAATCACGGGCCACCAGAGGTCACTAAACAAATATGTAGAGATAACCACCAAATCACGGGCCTCCAGAGGTCACCTAAACAAGTCTGTAGAGATTACCACCAAATCACAGCCTCCAGAGGTCACCTAAACTAGTCTATAGAGATTACCACCAAATCACGGGCCTCCAGAGGTCACCTAAACAATTCTATACAGATTACCACCAAATCACGGGCCTCCAGAGGTCACCTAAACTAGTCTGTAGAGATTACCACCAAATCACTGGCCTCCAGAGGTCACCTAAACAAGTCTGTAGAGATAACCACCAAATCACGGGCCTCCAGAGGTCACCTAACAAGTCTGTAGAGATTACTACCAAATCACAGGCCTCCAGAGGTCACCTAAACTAGTCTATAGAGATTACCACCAAATCACGGGCCTCCAAAAGGTTACCTAAACAAGTTCTATACAGATTACCACCAAATCACGGGCCTCATAGGTCACCTAAACTAGTCTGTAGAGATTACCACCAAATCGCGGGCCTAAAGAGGTCACCTAAACTAGTCTGTAGAGATAACCACCAAATCACGGGCCTCCAGAGGTCACCTAAACAAGTCTATACAAATTACCACCAAATCACAGGCCTCCAGAGGCCACCTAAACAGGTCTGTAGAGATCACCACCAAATTATGGGCCTCCAGAGGTCACTTAAACAAGTCTATAGAAATTACTACCAAATCACCGGCCTCCAGAGGCCACCTAAACAGTCTGTAGAGATCACCACCAAATTACGGGCCTCCAGAGGCCACCTAAACGGTCTGTAGAGATCACCACCAAATTACGGGCCTCCAGAAGTCACCTAAACAAGTCTATAAAAATTACCAAAAAATCATGGGCCTTCAGAGGCCACCTAAACAAGACTGTAAAGATCACCACAAAATTACGGGCCTCTAGAGTCACCTAAACAAGTCTGTAGAAATTACCACCAAATTATCGTCCTCTAGAGTCACCTAAACAAGTATACAGAGATTACCACTAATTAAGGGCCTTCATAGTCAACTAAATAAGTCTGTAGAGGTTACCACCAAATCACAGGCCTCCAGAGGTCACCTAAACTAGTCTGTAGAGATTACCACCAAATCACAGGCCTCCAGAGGTCAGGAAAACAAGTCTGTAGAGATCACAACCAAATTATGGGCCTCTATAGTCACCTAAACAAGTCTGTAGAGATTACCACTAAATTACGGGCCTCTAGAGTCACCTAAACAGGTCTGTAGAGATCACCACCAAATTACGGGCCTCTAGAGTCACCTAAACAAGTCTGTAAATTATCACCACCAAATTACTGGCCTCTTGAGTCACATAAACATGTCTGTAGAGATTACCACCAAATTACGGGCCTTTAGAATCACCTATACTAGTCTGTAGAAATTACTACAAAATTATAGGCCGTCCAGAGTCACATAAATAAGTCTATAGAGATTACCACCAAATCATGGGCCTCCAGAGGTCACCTAAACTAGTCTGTAGAGATACCACCAAATTACGGGCCTCTAGAGGCCACCTAAACAGGTGTCTAGAGATCGCCACCAAATTACGGCCTCCATAAGTCACCTAAACAAGTCTATAAAAATTACCAAACAATCACGGGCCTTCAGAGGCCACCTAAACAAGACTGTAAAGATCACCACAAAATTACGGGCCTCTAGAGTCACCTAAACAAGTCTGTAGAAATTCCACCAAATTATCGTCCTCTAGAGTCACCTAAACAAGTATACAGAGATTACCACTAAATTACCGGCCTCAGAGTCAACTAAATAAGTCTGTAGAGTTACCACCAAATCACTGGCCTCCAGAGGTCACCTAAACTAGTCTGTAGAGATTACCAAAAAATCACGGGCCTCCATAGGTCACCTAAACAAGTCTGTAGAGATCACACCAAATTATGGGCCTCTAGAGTCACCTAAACGAGTCTGTAGAGATTACCACTAAATTAGGGGCCTCTAGAGTCACCTAAACAAGTGTGAAGAGATCACCACCAAATTACGGGCCTCTAAGAGTCACCTAAACAAGTCTGTAGATTTTCACCTCCAAATTATTGGCCTTTAGAGTCACCTAAACAAGTCTGTAGAGATTTCCACCAAATTACGAGCCTCTAGAATATCCTATACTAGTCTGTAGAGATTAATACTAAATTATAGGCCTCAAGAGGTCACCTAAACTAGTCTGTAGAGATTACCACCAAATCACGGGCCACCAGAGGTCACTTAAACAAATCTGTAGAGATAACCACCAAATCACGGGCCTCCAGAGGTCATCTAAACAAGTCTGCAGAGATTACCACCAAATCACAGGCCTCCATAGGTCACCTAAACTGGTCTATAGAGATTACCACCAAATCACGCCATTCCAGAGGTCACCTAAACAAGTCTATCCAGATTACCACCAAATCACGGGCCTCCAGAGGTCACCTAAACTAGTCTGTAGAGATTACCACAAATCACGGGCTTCCAGAGGTCACCTAAACAAGTGTGTAGAGATGACCACCAAATCACGGGCCTCTAAAGGTCACCTAAACAAGTCTGTAGAGATTACCACAAAATCACAGGCCTCCAGAGGTCACATAAACTAGTCTATAGAGATTACCACCAAATCACGGGCCTCCAAAAGGTTACCTAAAGTAGTCTGTAGAGATTACCACCAAATCACAGGCCTCCAGGGGTCACATAAACTAGTCTATACAGATTACCACCAAATCACGGGCCTCCAGAGGTCACCTAAAGTAGTCTGTAGAGATTACCACCAAATCACCGGCTCCAGAGGCCACCTAAACAGGTCTGTAGAGTTAACCACCAAATCACGGGCCTCCAGAGGTCACCTAAACAAGTCTATAGATATTACCACCAAATCACGGGCCTCCAGAGGCCACCTAAACAGGTCTCTAGAGATCAACACCAAATTACGGGCCTCCAGAGGTCACTTAAACAAGTCTATAGAAATTACTACCAAATCACCGGCCTCTTGAGGCCACCCAAACAGGTCTGTAGAGATCACCACGAAATTACGGGCCTCCAGAAGTCACCTAAACAAGTCTATAAAAATTACCAAACAATCACGGGCCTTCAGAGGCCACCTAAACAAGACTGTAAAGATCACCACAAAATTACGGGGCTCTAGAGTCACTTAACCAAGTCTGTAGAAATTACCACCAAATTATTGTCCTCTAGAGTCACCTAAACAAGTATACAGAGATTACCACTAAATTACGGGTCTTCAGAGTCAACTAAATAAGTCTGTAGAGGTTACCACTAAATCACGGGCCTCCAGAGGTCACTTAAACTAGTCTGTAAAGATTGCCACCAAATCACGGGCCTCCATAGGTCAGCTAAACAAGTAGGTAGAGATCACAACCAAATTATGGGCCTCTAGAGTCACCTAAACAAGTCTGTAGAGATTACCACTAAATTAGGGGCCTCTAGAGTCACCTAAACAAGTCTGTAGATTATCACCGCCCAATTACTGGCCTCTAGAGTCACCTAAACAAGTCTGTAGAGATTACCACCAAATTACGGGCCTCTAGAATCACCTATACTAGTCTGTAGAGATTACTACTAAATTACAGGCCTCGAGAGGTCAC
>NC_090736.1:23465582-23493082 GCF_036898095.1 Palaemon carinicauda | reverse complement strand
ATAAAATTTCACTATGTATTCTGTTGTTACTAGGAACACTGTGCATATACGTATGCCTGGCACTTGTGTCAGTCTATTAAGCTTAATGTCACCTGCGTAGAGAGAACAGTCTATAGTGTTATCACTAAACACAATACTCTACATGATATGTCTTACGAGTCTATCATGTACACCCTTCACTAAAAGTCCCAATTAGTGCACTGTTCTTCACAGTAATCAAGCGGCAGGTTTTATAACACTGCCTGCCGCCACCACATGAAATTTTATTTCCTGTAATTGCTTTGCATAGTGTTTGAAGAAAAACTCTAGATGACTTCCATCCAGTATAAGCATGAAGGCTTTCAAACGACATCGTTTGAAAGAAATTCAGAGACGAGGAAACTTTTCTCGGATCATGACCTTCGGGTGTACTGTCTGGATCCGCTCTGCGTATAAAATAGATGATTTTCGCCCTTAACTGTTTCGAGGATAATGTTGAACCAGACATCTCTCCCCTGAAAAGCTGACCTCCCTTAAAGTCTGAAGTTCTACGAATATAGACCTTTAAGCATTCCACTGGGCAAAGGGATGCTTCTTCCTTCAGAGGACAGATTCTCCAGGGACCCCATGTGTTAGTGGGCAGCTCGTTCTTGGCGAGAAACGTCGGGTCCGGAAAGAGGTTCAGTTCTCCGAAGTCTGTGAACTGAATGTGGCCATCATCCCTCGAGAGGGCCACTATTTCGCTAACTCTGGCTCCTGAGGCTAGTGAAAATAAGAATATCACCTTCTGAGTCAAGTCTTTCAGCGAGCAATCCTCATTGTTCAGAGTTGATGCTAAGGGAAGAACCTTATCCAAAGACCATGAAATGGGCTTTGGAGGAGCTGCGGGCCAAAGTTTAGGGCAGGCTTATGGAATCTTGTAGAAGATTTCATTAGAAAAGTCTACCTGGAAGGTATATAGTATTGGTCTGGCTAGGGCAGATTTATATGTAGTAATCGTGTTGGCTGCTAAACCTTGTTCATGAAGATGGATGAAGAAGGACAAGCAGATATCTGTAGAAATCTCCTTAGGTTTTTTCGCCTTGACAAAGGCCACCCATTTCTTCCAGGAAGACTCATATTGTCTTCTTGTTGACTTTGACTTGTATTCTTCTAAGAAGTTAATACTATCCCTAGAAAACCTGAACCGTTTCTTGACCGCTAGGGCGAGAAAATCATGAGATGAAGGTTATGGGTTTTCTCTGATGAAGCTGAGACAGTCAATTTCTGCACTTGCTGAGTCAGAAATGGGTCCGGCAACGGGATCAGCTTCAGGCGTAGTTCCGTTAACAAAGGGAACCAAACACTGTTGGGCCACTTGTGGCCAACTATTGCTCCTATCCCTTGAAAGGATCTCAGTTTGTCGAGGACTTTCAGCAGAAGGTTGGTTGGAGGGAACAGGTAGATCTTGGACCACCTGTTCCAATCTATGGACATTGCGTCTGTCGCTTCCGCTAGAGGATCCTCATACGGGGCTACATACCGGGGTAGCTTCTTGTTGTCGCTCGTTGCGAAGAGATCTGTCTGCAGTCCTGGGACTCTGCGTAATAGGAAGGAGAATGATTTTGCGTCTAGGGACCATTCTGACTCTATCGGGTTGACCCTGGATAAAGCGTCCGCTGTCACATTGCGGAACCCTTGAATTTGGACTGCTGACAAGTGTCATCTCTTCTTCTTCGCTAGACGGAGGATGGCCAGTATCACTTGATTTATGTGAGGCGATATAGAGCCTTGTCGATTTAGGCATCTCATTACAACTTCGCTGTCTAGAACCAGACGGATGTGGATTGAGCAGCAAAGTTCCAGTTTCTTCAGAGAGAGAAGAACCGCCATGGCTTCCAGAAAATTGATGTGGAAGGTCTTGAAGAGGGGAGACCTCCCCACCCCTCTTTTGAGGCGTCCGTGTGAACGGTGACTGCCGGTGGAGGTGGTTTCAGAGGTGCCTTGCTCTTCAGATTCTTGGCTTCCGATCATGGTTTGAGTAGTGATTGCAGAAAATTAGGAATCGGTCTTTGTAGATCTCTTCGAGCGTTTGATACGTAGTTTCTCCAAAATCCTGTTGCATCTTTTAATTGTGCTCTCAATATTGGATCTGTCACTGAGGCAAACTGGAGGGACCCCAACACTCTCTCTGGTTGCCTTCTTGATATCCTGTCGGATTGAAGAAGTCTCTTGACAGATCCTGCTATCTCTTTCCTCTTCTTTGATGGAATGGAAAGGTAGTGTGACTGTAAATCCCAGTGGACACCCAGCCACTGGAACTTTTGAGATGGAGATAGACGAGACTTTTCCAAGTAGATCTTGAATCCTAAGTGTTCCAGGAACTGGATCACTGTCTTGGAGGCTTGCCTTCACTCTTCCTCGGATGCTGCCCACACCAGCCAGTCGTCCAGGTAGGCTACTACCTGGATCCCCTTTAGGCGTAGTTGATGAATGACTGCATTCGCAAGCTTGGTGAATACCCTTGGGGCTATGTTTAGACCGAAGGGCATGGCTCTGAAAACGTATTTTCTTTACTGTAGTTTGAACTCTAGGTAGGGGGAAACTTGACGGTTGATTGGAACATGCCAGTACGCATCCGTCATGTCTATGGAGACTGTGTATGCCCGTTTGGGCAAAAGGGTCCTTATGTGTTGAAGCGTCATCATTCTGAATTTGTGGTTCACTATGAACTTGTTGAGTGGTGATAAATCCAGGATGACTCTGAGCTTTTCCGAATCCTTTTTTGGAACACAAAACAGCCTTCCTTGGAATCTGATGGACTTTGCCTTCCGTATAACTCTTTTGTTCAGGAGTTCCTGAACATATTCTTCCAGAATGGGGGTTGAGTGCTGGAAGAATTGAGGAAAATTTGGTGGAGTTGAGCTACAACTCCGCCCTAGTCCGTTCTTGATTAGGCTGTGGGCCCAGGGATCGAAGGTCCAACGATCCCGGAAGAGGAGAAGTCTCCCTCCTACCAGTAGCATCTCACTTGGAGTGCTGGTTGGAGGACTTGCCTCCTTGGCCACGTCCACCTTTGTTACCCCTACCTCTGAAGGGGCGTCTAAAGGATCCTCGAAAGGAACCTCGACACTTTGGCCTAAAAGTCGTCGATTGACTTTCAAAGACTGGGGTGAACACCGGCGATTGGGTCGCCAGCGTTTGGGGCACCAGTAGGAAGGTGGTGGTTGGATGTGCCACCGTCTGGGGCACCTTGGCCAGGGGAAGCTGTTGCTGTTTTCTAGGCCGAGAGGGCCCTCTTGGTCGTTTTGATTTATTCTTCGGCTGGGGACCCTCGTCAGTGGAAGATTTTCTTTTTGAGGACAAGCCCCACTTGGAGTGGAGATTCCTGTTCTCCGCAGCGGCTTGGTCCGCGACCTCTTTGACCACTTCGCTTGGGAAGAGGTCTTTTCCCCAGGTATTGGAGGCTATGAGCTTCCTTGGTTCGTGTCTCACCGCAGCCGAGGCGAACAGGAACTCTCTACAAGTCCTTCGGGCTTTGATAAAGTTGTACAAGTCCTTGGTGACTGTCACCAAATGAGATTGGCGAAGACCATGTACATATCTGGGGTGTCCGGGATGCTTGCCATAGTCTCTAAGCCAGTCTGCAGAGACATGGAAGCAGCAAGACGTTCTTTAGTCTCTTGTTCCCTGTGCAGGAGAGACTCTGACAGCTTCGAGAGGTTTTCGCCGAACTGTCGTCCAGCAATATCTGCCTCCAGCTTCCCAACTGTGAAGGTGTTATGAACATCCTTCCAGTCTTTATCATCTGATGGAAAAGCAAGGGAAAAGGGTCTACACTCCTCCAATGTAGGGCAAGGTTTCCCTGCTTCAACTGCCTTTAAGGCTGCCTTAAACCCTTTGTCCATAAAGGGGAAGGCACGTTTGGGGTCAGCAATAAAGGACAGGTGCTTTTTGGAGATAGTAAAGGCCTTCTCTTTCAAGGTGGTTGTATATAAGGCCTGAGCCTTAGAGAGTTCGAGGACAATCGTCTCCTTTGGCTCTGTTTCCTCCTTGGATGCAGGTTCCGTCCTTAGACGGACATAGCAGTCCAGGTAGGCCCCTTTGCTGGGCCAAAACTCAATTTCCTCAACTTCCGAGAGGAAGATCTTCCCCCCAGACATTGGCCTATGCTCTGCATATTTCCAAGGGTTAACGTCAGAGAAAGCGGGGATATCCTTGACATTTAGCTTTTTCGGGGATAAACGTGTTGCAACCAGCTGATGCATTTCCATCCGAAGAGAAGCTTCTTTCTCGGACGATTTCTTCTGAATGTCCTGCACCATAGACAGCAGCGAGTGCAACGTACTCGTGATGGAATCTAGCTGGGGTGCAGTAGATGAAGTCGAAGGCACCGGCTCAGTCACCGTGGCTGAAGATACCGAAATTGTTTTGGTCTTATCGACTTCAGCCTCAGGAGGTACGTCATCCTCCTGCTACAGTTCTTCCAGTAGGAGATTGTTCTCAGTCTCCTCTGAGACAACCGACATGTTGTCATCTAAATGGATGCCCTTCAAGGCGTCCGAAACAACAGATCCCATCGGAATATGTACTAGGGGAATCTCAGGTTGAGCCTGGGGAATGATTGCATCCGCAGATGCCCTAGGGAAAAGACAGTCCCTCATCCTCTCATTAGGAAGGTATGGGCCAGAGGTGTTCTTCTGAAAACCCCTGACCCATTTTCGCAGCGTGTCCCTTGCTGCATCCCTTGACTCAGTAGACTCTTGATCATCAAAAGCCTCTTTTACCAGTTTGTCACAAACGGTACATACCTGTGGGTCCCAGTATTTGAGAGCCCCCTGGGTGACTGCGCAGTGAGCATGGGCCTTGCATACGTCATGGCCGTAGAAGTTCTTACTACGGACCCTGCAAAATCTGTTCCCGCACTCGGGATGCCCCTCCTGTAAAGAAAGAAAGTATATAAGTATTCAGTGAAATTCTCAGATTTCAGCATACATATTTTTTTTTTCAAGTATTAGCTTGGATAGAGTAAGCTAGAAAATAGTAAAGACACTTACTTTTGTTTCCTGTCCAGCCCATTGCTATGACCTCCTCCAATATTGAACAATAAATTCTTAATGAATTTTGTATGGGAAGATGATATCCTTTGATATACAGTGTCTTCTTAACACAATGTCCTAGGTTCAATATTGGGGGTAAATTAATGGTTGATAACCATTAAGTGGTAGAGAGGATCATTCTCTTATATGTGATGGTCTCAAAATAGGCTGCCCATGAAGCACCTTGTAGGTTGCAGAAAACTTTTTTGGGCTACAGCACTGACTGGCGGCGGTATGCCGCGAAACCTGCCGGGCCTGCCGGCACATGCCAGCCTGCCGACATATGCCGGGCCTCCCAGCATATGCCGGCCTTGCTGACATATGCCGGCCTATTCTGTGCTATTGAAGGCAGTCACTGTCTTCAGATCTATACATTGGGTGGCTGACTGCCGGCCGGCGGCCACTGGTCATAGTATGTTTATTGTCGTTGGGTTATCGCTCAGCGACACCCCCGGCAAGTGGCGGCAGAGTAACTGCCGGCCGACAGACAACCAACATGGCCGCCGACAGCTTTAAGCTGCCGGCGGCCGGCCCAGTATAAGGAAAGGTAGAGAAAAAGAGAGAGGATGGAGGAAGGCAAAGGCTCAGGCTTGCCGACCTACATCCCGAATGAGGGTTCAAGTGGAAGGGTTAATTATATTCGGGCTTCCACCCAACCATATCCCATCCATATGGGCTATGGAAGGCAGTCCAAGGGAGGACTGAAGAACACTCTAATGATTATGAGGGTACCTGCCGGCAGCAGACAGGGAACCTCAGGCCAGTTCTATATATTACCCTTAGGGTCGAAAGTAGAATGACGGCCTGGGAGGGTGAGGGTTCATCCAACACAAAAGAGACAGCGGGAGGGGGGAAAATTCCTATAAGTAAGGTAATACCCGAGGGCATTACCCAACTTAAATGATTCTGATATCATAAGGTAACCTCAAGTAGGGGATATCATTTCCCCCGGTTGGGTTAGTCAAGTGAGAAAGCGGCCATAGGACACAATCTCGCAAGAGAACAGAATCTCGTACCAGGTATCCTAGACAATGAAAAAATCGTTTCTGTGGTCTAAGATCCACTAGCACAGGACTGTCTGCTAGACCAAGGAAGGAGGAATTTGTAAAACAAAAACCTCCACGTATGGTCTAGGGAGGCCTAACCTCCTGTATAGACAACTTAACCTGACTTGGGAAATCATTTCGCCGAGACAGTAAGATGCCTAACACAGACTTTACTCTGATGTCCCATTCTAACTCAAAAACCATTTCAGTGTTCAAGAGAAAGAAACGAAACACCCCAGTAAACTTTGCCAGAACTCAGTTCACAGCAAAGCTAACTGAGAGTAGCCTAGGCTTATCAGAGGGAAGGGGAATTGCTCTTGAATCTCGCCAAGAGATTGGTATCGACTTAAAAGGTGTAGGAGGCATCAACCTAACCTTAAAAGACAATACAAGAGCAATTGGGGACATGTATGAAACTATACTAAAGCCCCTAGGCTAGTAAGTCTAGGAGCATAGAGAATCGTTCACCGAAACTCTCTTGTATACTATCTTGGAAGAGGAAAATTTATGTAGTAATATCTTAATTGTATAAAATATTGCCTGAGCTTCAATAAAACTTTACCAGTAAGGTTATATCATGCATGGAGTGTGTAGGTGCCTAGGCTAGGAAGCCTAGCACTCGTGAGGCTCGAACATAAATAGCAAAAACCACAACAATGACATAATATAAAAATCCCTAGCTAAAATACTAAATAGCTAAAGTTATTAAAGCAAATAATGCTGGGAAAGTCGTTCTGGCTAACTAGATGTATAGGAAGAACGACCGCGATCATGACGCCATCTTGCTGGCAACAGCTCTTGTTACATTAATTACGATCTCAATCGAAGAGTAAAACTGGCAAAAGCTTACACTTACACAATTCAAAGATATTACTTAACTTTCCAGAAGCTAATGAGGCTGGTGAAGACATCATAGCGACAAATAACTCCAAAATAGTGAGAGATAACACGGGATAACACCGGTCAACGAAGCTACAAGAGAAAGAATGGCTTGGTGGCGCCTCGCGGTGTCGATTCGGCGTGCTATTTACAGTACAGTAGGAGTGTCGAGAGCATTGCCTCTTTAACGACTCTCCTATATTCTTGCCACCTTTTCCCCTCGAAGTGGAAACGCTATTAGGGGTGTAGATAGCTATGAGACGTGTCAAGAATACGTCCTCTGGTTACTCGATATCCAATTTTAAGGGATATTCGCTCCAGGAGTTAGAATTCTAGATACCTTTGATAAATTCTCTGGGATATATCACTGTAGTCAAATATAACCTAGGAAGCTACTAATGAAGGAACTTCCATCAGGACGACATGGCCTGAGCCCATATATATATATATATATATATATATATATATATATATATATATATATATATATATATATATATATATATATATATATGGATAAATATCAACACAACATAGTGTTCAAATGGAAATAAGGTTTTACCTCATAGTTGGGATCGAACACTAGACCCTTCTATTGAAAGGCCAGGTAGAAACCAACCATGCCACGAGAGGCCATAAAAGATATCGGAACCTGACGCTACCTAGCTGTACGAGGATTTACATGGCGAGACATCAGTCTCTTACCAGCGAGTTTTACCCGATATCCCGGCCCACCACGTGACACAATTGGTAGTAATTCATTCAAATTACCCCTAATGAGTCAATATGGATAAATATCAACACAACATAGTGTTCAAATAGAAATAAATTTCTACCTCATACTTGGGATCGAACGCTAGCCCCTTCTAATGAAAGGCCAGGTCGAAACCAACCATGCCATGAGAGGCCATAAAAGATATCGGAACCTGACGCTACCTACCTGGCCTCTCGTGGCATGGTTGGTTTCGACCTGACCTTTCATTAGAAGGGGCTAGCGTTCGATCCCAATTATGAGGTAGAAATTTTTTTATATATATATATATATATATATATATATATATATATATATATATATATATATATATATATATATATATATATATATATATATATATATGTGTGTGTGTAGAAATCACGAAAGCTGACACGTGATGAATATAAAATGTATTATAGCCACGAAAGGAAAAATGAAAAAGACTTGATTGGAGTTAGTACTTTCATCCACTCAGGACATTATCAAACTCAGCAATAAGAATACATATACAAAGACATCGTATTTATACAGGAGAAGGGGATCCAACAGCTGTCAGTTTCTTAATAATTCCGGAGAAGTCAGATTTTAGATAAAAGGATAATACTGGATTAACGGAAAACAGACCTGGACTTAGATTCAAATTTCTACCTTGAGTACAGGAGATTAAAAATGATTCAACAATATTCCTTTGGAAATAGTCATTTACATGGATTACTTTTTCCGTCTTTGGATGAAAGTACTAACTCCAATCAAGTCTTTTCCATTTTTCCTTTCGTGGCTATAATACATATATATATATATATATATATATATATATATATATATATATATATATATATATATATATATATACACATCAAAGTTTTATGGCAATCATTTGAATATAATTATGTTTTATTTCTATGAATGGCCTAAGCACGCCCCACGTCACTCCCTTGTCTCTCGGAAAACATTTTTATTCTTTTATCTAGATCTACTGTTACCCAACAGACATTGTCTTTAACGTGTAATTAATCTTACAATAAAATAATTGGTTTAGTATACAACACTCTATGATACAATGATATATATACTTGAATGTTGGGAAAGTTCGATACAAAAGTCTAAATTCTTTAATACATTAATACATCCGCAGTCTGTTGATTATCCACAATAATTGTCATGATATGATATTTACGTCTGGGCAGCAATACTACTTGTTTCCTTTCCTCGCTGGGCTATTTTCCCTGTTGGAGCCCCTAGGCTTATAGCACCCTGCTTTTCCTACTCGGGTTGTAGCTTAGCAAATAATAATAATGATAATAATAATAATAATAATGAGGAAGGACTTGCTTTGCAGGTCTTTGCGAGAGGCTTGATCTAACAAAACGGTTATGGGAAACAAACCAACTAGGTCTAGTTGACGATCTGCAGGGGCTTTGGTCTACACAGTAGTTCTCAACCTGGTGTACCCCCAATCCCCCGGTGAGTAATTTCGAGGGGGTGCACGAGTCCGGGATATAAGTAGACATTTATCTTTATGATATAAAAACAAAAAATCGGTTATCACAGGACCCTCCCAACACTGTATCCCATTTATCCAAGGGGACTTTCGATGTACACTATCTGGCATTCAAGATTTGGTAGCTAATATTTGGTAAGCAGTGCCAAGGATTTCCTTAACTTATTAAGAAAATAACCTCAGTTAATATGTAGTGTACCAATAAGGTTTGAACAGAATTCATGCTCCCTAAAATTGCTAAAAGCAACTATATTGATTTTAATAAGTAAAACTGTTCGGCTGTAGATGCAAATGAGTCATTGAGAGAATGAAAAACTACTGAAGGGGGAGTTGGACATACTCGTATAAATCCGTCCACGACATCGTCATCCCACCACGCACAAAATAAAACATAATTATGACCATGTAGCATTTTCTAGCGAGAGAGAGAGAGAGAGAGAGAGAGAGAGAGAGCTGTAAGTATAGGTGTCAAGGGAGCCATTCTCACCCTCTCCATTTTGGCGGGAAATTTAGACTCATTAGAATGCTTATCTCCTCAGTGCTCAGGAGTAAAAGTTTAATATAAATGATGTCGACAACTAATATGATGATGGATGATTAATTAGAATGAAATTACTCAAGTTCCACACAAAATACAATAAAGCAATTATTTCAAAATATATAACATGGATGAAATAAAAATTGAAATTCAAAAGTTCACGGGTAACCCTAAAAATTTTTTTGTCAAAACGATTGAATAATGTTATTGAAACTATCACAACTTTACAAACTGTAAAGGAATGGCCAGTTTTATTGTTTTTTCTTTCATTTATTTGCGCAAAATTAAGTAAACTAGAACAAGTCATTTAGCCTAACAACCTCTATCATATGACAAAACATATATATATATATATATATATATATATATATATATATATATATATATATATATATATATGTGTGTGTGTGTGTGTGTGTGTGTGTGTTTATCATCAGGCGTTACTAATCACTGCAGAACAAAGGCCTCAGACATGCCCTTTCCACTTGCGTCTAATTATGGCCTTTCTATGGCAGTCCACGCAGGTAAACTTTCTTAGTTCGTCAATTCTCGTCTTTTTTTCCAACCCCTGCTTCTATTGAAATCTCAAGGGACCTAATCTGTTGTTCTTAATGTCCATCTATTATCTCTCATTCTCATTGTATGTCCTGCCTATGTCCATTTCTTTTTCGTACATATTGTTAGATTATCCTCTACTTTAGTTTGCCCTCGTATCCATGTTGCTCTTTTTCTGTCCTTTAATGTTATTCCCATCATTATCGTTTCCCTAGTTCTCAATTACAACTAGAGCAAATTCTAAGACTTTAAAACATATGATTATATAAATTTGGTATAAGAATAAGATTACTGTATTACAAAATCAGTGGAAAGGATAAAAAAAATCCTCCGTAAAAATAGTCTGCTTTAATTTGAATACAGCAACAAAATCAAAGATATGATAACTTTGTTTCCGTAGGTAAGTTTGTAGACAGGGTTCTAACGTCATTGGGTGATGCCAGATAAAACAAATCATTAATTTATTCATATATACCCCAGAAATAATACCTTTTACCATTCTGAGCGAAATGCAGATGTAAATGTTCTATGGTGTATGCTTTTTAACAAGCAATGGTTTATGGTAGACATGCCTGCAGTGTACAGCTTCACCACATCTTATCGAGTATGGGGCATACTGGCCTCATCACCAACACCACCACAAACAGGAATGATAAAGATATTCTCACAAACCTCCCGTATCTTTTGATGTCACTTGCTCCTAAATAAAATTAACTCGTCGCATTCATGAACATTTTGTCTGAGAATTTTCATTCTTTAATAAAGTTGACTCCTCAAATTCTAAAAACACAAGTCAAAGGTGGAAAAAGCATTAAAACTTACATATCTGTTTCTATTCACCGTAATATTTTTTATTTGTTTTGCCCAATCGATTTCATTGTATCGCCTTATGGTTGAAATATGCCAATGATGTAAACAAATTTAGCCAACGTTGTTTAAACGTGAGTCAAGTGATGATGTACGAGTATTTTCTGCACATACAAGTGGATTTTCATTGGCAGAAATGGAAGTTAATAAATTGGGTTTATCAATTGTAGATAATTATATGGGGAACACTAGGTCCTGGGAAGATCATTCAGTGCTTAGATGCTACTAGAGAAAATCTCCCAGCTGTTCGAAATAAGTAAAAGTTGAGGATTTAGACAATAAGATGAAAGAAAGGAAGGTAATGAAGAAATACTCAAACCAAATGCAGTTAGGGGCCGAAAGAATGCTTCTAAGAAAAGTAACACCTACAGTCCTCCAACGTGACGTTCGTTCGTTGGTTTTGGATTGGTCTACCTTATGTAAATCGAGCTCTAGCGTTGGCAGCCCTTCACCTGACAACATCAACTCCCCCCCCCCCACCCACACACACATTGCTTCAGGGCTTAGGCAATGTCGACACTACCTGCTCTGGGAGGCAAATTGTTTGATGTATTGCCTACTACATTCATTAATCAGGCAATCAAAAGCGATGTTGTTGTTTTTTCATTTGTTATTTATAGCTTAATAATAGTTTAAAACCAATTTGGGTACAATTACTGAGAAAATATCATGAACATACACCATTCCACGCCTCTGATATGGAACTATTTCATATCATCAATTGATTCAAAATATATGTTTGGACAGGATGCGTCTTGGTAAGAAGACTACATGATGGGAAATAGTCAGTCATATATTGAAAATTAGTCTTTTATTTCAGCATTATACCAACCATTGTCATACATTTCATTTGGATTTTATAAAACCAAAGTCTCGAAAAGAACAAGTCGTTGTTTATTCCCCCGATAAATGCTTAAAGGGCTGTGTTCGCCCTCAAGCCAAGCCGTAGCCTAGGCCTAACTCCATTCTTCCCCGGGACGTATATTTTGTTTATTCGTATATGAAATAGTTCGCTCATAATGGAAAATGGCCCAATAACCAAGTGAGATAAGAAGACACATATTACTAAATGTCATTAAAAACACTAGGCCTTGAATCTCAAACTCTGAACCTAAAGTGTCATCAGAATCAGACTATTAACATTATTCTCATCTTCATTGATTGCCATTTGTATCGTTGTAATTTCCACAATTATATGTTATTACAATCATTCTAAATCATGAAGCTTCTACCTAAAGCTTTCCGTTTCTTCCATATGAAGGGATAAACCGTCTTGATTCATATAACAACTATTGCATTGCAAATTGCTTACCTTCAATACTTATCCTTCGGGACTCTGTCTGTAGCTGGAAAAGTATGTGATATCAACGTTGTGGCCCCGATCATCAATGTTGTAAAACTTCCTTCCATGACAACGCTAGAAATAAACAGCACTCTTGATATTGCATTTGGATTTTTTTTTTATCTTTTATTATGAAAATACAATTACATTTTCTTAACATACAGTTGAATAGTGGAAACAATTTTTCAATATTTGGAACATATTCACTGTTTTTCATTAAATGTTCATATACCACTTTCGTTCTTATCTGTGGATAAGAGGTCAGCTTAATAACACTTCGTAATATATTTATCATACTTTCATAAAAACTTGGTGTAAAAATAGTGCAATTCTGATGTTGGCATTAATTTTCTATAAGGTGGGTTGCTCTGACTTTAGAATAATAAAGAATTATTTTGTAACCAAAATAACGATCTTTCAAACATTTCAGAAATGTGCTAAACATGATTGACCTCGCTTTACACTGGATATCAATAATTCCACAGCCACCTCTTAATTTTGACAAAAACATAGTTTTCCTTGCAACAGGTTCACAGTTGCTGCTCCGCAAATATTTTAAAATACTTTTCTGAATTCGTTTTATATAATCTACTGGAGCTGGTTATACATGTACCGTATACCATAATTTTGCAAGAATTTTACAATTTACAATTATTGCTCTTTGAAACATTGTTAATTCTCTGTTATGATAGCTCCCAATGATTTTATCTATGCTACTCTCTAATATATTCCAGTTCAAATCTAGACTCTGTTGATAATCGTTGCTATGATATATGCCTAAAATTTTACAACAACTTTTCAATACTTTTAAACCATATTCTACCCATGCTACCCTTTCTTTCCAGTTACAAAGACCAGAAATTGAAGTTTTACCTCTATTGAGAACTGCACCCGAGGCGTTCTCATACTCTCTGATAACATTGAAACATTCCTCTAGTGCCATATCACAGGTAATAATTATAACAGAGTCGTCTGCATAACCGAGCAATAATACATGCAAATTATTTGGCAATTGTAAACCATAATTAAACAACCTTTTTTTTAATCATTCTGTAAAATACTTCCTGATAAATGATAAACAACATCATAGATAATGGACAACCTTGCCTTAGAGATTTATTAACAGGAAAAGGGTCAGAGATATGACCATTTATACAAAATACACTTTCAGCACCTGAATATAACATTTTAATCCAATTAACATCATTATCAAACCCAAAGCTTTGTAGTATTCTAAATAGAAATATATGATCGAAACGATCAAATGCCTTTTACCAATCCAAGTTCGACAAAGTTGCATTAGTGTTACTTTCATTTGAATAGAATATTAAATTTCTAATAAAAAAAGTTCAAATTGTTGATTGATCTATTTTCAACACAAGAAAATTGTTCCTGTGATATTATCTATCGAATGTAAAACCTTTTTAATCCGTCTTGATATAATTCTTGTTATAGTAGTAGGAAATATGCCTCAGCTGCTCACTTTTAGAGGCCATTATCAGGATTGCTCACTTTTTGGGGCTATTGTCAGGATTGCTCAGTCAGGATTGCTCACTTTTTGGGGCTAATGTCAGAATTGCTCACTTTTTCAGGAGGACTCAGTCAAGATTACTCCCTTTTTGAGGCCATTGTCAGGATTGCTCAGTCCGTTTGGGGATTTAAACGTAAGGTTTTGTTTACAAACAAACCTCCCCCCCAAGTCAGGATTGCTCACTTTTTTGGGCTAATGTTAGAATTGCTCACTTTTTCAGGAGGAATCAGTCAGGATTACTCACTTTTTGAGGCCATAGTCAGGATTGCTCAGTCCGTTTGGGGATTTAAACGTAAGGTTTTGTTTACAAACAACTCCCCCCCCTTTCCCCCCCCCCCCCAGTCTACTGCAACACCCCCCCCCCCCCCCCCCCCCCGCAGTGGGCGTTTTCTGTGTCAATGGTTACCGGCAGGCTTGGAGTGTCTATCTTGAAGGACGCACCCTTCTTTCCCCCTCCCTCCCTTCCCCGACCCCTAGGGGGGCGTTTTCTGTGTTTGTGGTCACCGACAGGCATGGAGTTCTCTATCTGGATGACCCATGCCCCTAGATAGACACATTGTTCCTACCGAGCACGCGTTTTTTTTTTTTTTATCATAAGACACACATTTGTATGTAGACGAGGCTCTCCTCCCCCCTGACCACAATCCTTTCAATTTAAGTCTATGGAAAAGTACCCATCTCTCTGACCATTTTTTTTTTAATCCTAAGACACACTCTTGTGAGCCAACGTGAGGCAATCGAGGGGGGCGTTTCCTGTGTGTGGTCACCACCAGGCATGAAGTTCTCTCTCTGGACCCTAGATAGTGACATCCTTTCAATTTAAGCCTATGGATGTGTCCCAACGTGAGGCAATCAAGTTTACTTGCCTCCCCTCACCGTTATCTCTCTCTCTCTCTCTCTCTCTCTCTCTCTCTCTCTCTCTCTCTCTCTCTCTCTCTCTCTCTCTCTCTCTCTCTCTCTCTTTCGCAGTCCATTTGTTTTAAGGCCTTTCGCTTACATTAACATACTTGGGTAATAATCACTTATATTGACATATATGGGTAATAAAAAACGTATTACAACTTAGTTTCTTTTATTATACGAAGCATACATGCAAAATAACATTTCGTGAATAAAGACATAGCACTTAGTGGGAAATTAATCTGAGCCTAACATTTGCATGCTTAAAAGCGGTAGGAAAACTTTTATTTGATTACGCCCTGACATCGCAATATACATTTCGGATTTGATCCTTGGGTTTCTCCAAACAATAAAATAATTCTATTCTCGTTGACTTGCCTATCAAATGTTAAATGGATTCTCAAATCCCCATTTTTCTCTACTTCGAGCGTATCCATCAACGTCATTTCAGGTTTGAAATTAAACGCGATGACTGCCCGACCATGGCTGTAGCAATCATAATGAATTAGGTGGTCATAAGTTAAGCCTAGAGATTTAAATGTCTCGTAGTAAAGATGAGAAAAATTTTCGGGGAATTGACTGTTTATATCGTACAAAGTTGAACCATTCAGTGTGACCCCTATGTGCTTAAGATTATTATGATCAAAATAAATGGGATTCCTATTCAGAACACCATTGAAACTCCATATTAACAATAGTGAGGTATACCTTTTCTGGTATAACCTTATTAAAAGGTAAATCCAACGTTGCCTGCGTTTGATTAGGGGCTAGCGCGTATGTCCTGTAAAGTGTTTTATTAAAGACAGTTTCCACTGTACTGTTGGGATTTGAAAGCGCCTGATGAAGGGCGAGTAGAGCCGGGTGGCGTGGGATGATTTTATCAATAAGGAGCCTGGCTTCTTCTAGATGAAATCGAAATTCTTCGGCTTGTGCGGTGGAATTAAGGAACCAAGCATTTGGGGCTAATTCCAACTTGATACGAACGTCGATATTATCCATCAAATATTCATCTACTGAAGCCACATCGAGCATAAGTGGATGAATAAGATGCAATCCTTCTCTTTTACCTTTATCAACCCACTCTTTTTCCATTTTGTTCAATTTTTAAAAATAATCGTCTGGTAAAACGTTTGAAATTGATGTTCCCTTGTAATCTTGGAAAACATATCCGAGCCGTCCGACTGTTTTGACAGTGTGAAACTTTGCTGTAGCTAATAACTTTATGAAAGACCAGTAATTGAAATGAGGATTTGATTCTACGAGCCTTTCGCCGATATAAACCTGGCTCGACTTGAAGATTGTATTTGCCAAACCATTGACAAATACAACATTTACATCATCCCCCAACATGCTCCCATCGAGGCCATGACTTTTAAATGTAGTTCAATACTCAAACTGGCTAAATCAATTAGTGTTCCTTCTACGCCATTGATACAAAATTCGAGATAACGATCAGTTATTGCTCCCCCCGGTGTAAGGTTTGTTGGTAGAATAAAACTCGTTTGCCAATCAACCACGGAAGCTTCCACCACTCGTAAACGATTAGGTCTGGGAAAAGCATCCACCACCCCTGCGGTGTATTTTGCGGTGGGGAGTTCGCTCCCTACGAGACCAGCAATTCTCGGTGCCGCCGATGCCATGTTGAATGACTTCACACTAACGCCTATTTACCAGAACTAAATCCCATTGCACTAAACACGTCTTTATATCCTATATTCCTACGTGATGAGATTTTCTTTTTATTTACTCTTTTCTTCCCACCTCTTTTGACATTTTTCTTTTTCTTCCCTTTGCCAGTAACAATACGTCGTCCTGTTGATTTTAGCGCCTCCAACCCCCTCTGTTTAAGGCTTGATTTGAAATCTCTTGTCCCCTGTTGTAAATCTCCCATGACATTTTGCCCATATTCAAGGGCCGAGGGCAGGACCCGCCTTTGCCACAAAGGGTGCAACCCTTTTAGCGAGCCCAGCTAATAGACTGAAAAGCCCACTCCCTTGCTGGGAACGTCTTGGGGCTCTAAAAACCTCAATATCCCCTGAAGCCCCTCCACGCAAGAATTTTATGGGGGACTAGCGAATATGATACTAGACTCTTCAGGAGACGGGGAAAGAAAGGCTACCCTCATGGTGACACACTCTTGAATAAACGTTTGGTGTGGGATGTTGCATCTTTTATATAATTTTCTGCTTTGGTCTAATATGAAGGATGCAGATTGTGCTGGCATCCTCACGAAAGTGTATCTCCCTTCCTTCTTGGTCGGTCAGGCGAATGGATACTGAATCCAATTCTTTTGTCCCTAAAGGGTAATACAAATAATTACGATACCCTCACGTTTTACTGCCCCACATACTAAAAGTATCCAATATATTTACCTTTTTACCCCCAAAATAGGACCTTTCAACAATATCCGAATAAACGAGGACAAAGTCCACCCCCGATGTGGGGGAAGGGGGAAAAGGAGCGAGCAAATTATGAGTTTTGATTAGAGGATTACCTGGATTTGTTTAAAAAATTTGATAAGGTTTGCCTGAATTGAATCCTAATGTAGCTCTTATTCTTTTCCCAAATTTTAATTTGATGGCGTAAATAGGTCCTTTTCGATAAATTGCCTCTTCCGTTTCCTGTCTCTTTGTAAACTTTAATAACACTCTCTTTCTTTGATAGTCATATTCCAAGAGACCCGCCGTGGATATATTTTCTTGATAAAATCCGAGTGGGAGGATCTTCCTCAAAGCGTATATTAAATCTTCGTTAATGCTCGAGACCATATACCCAGCATCCGTGGATAGAATACTTATTCGTGGTTTGTAAATATCCTCAGTAGCTGAAGTTACGGTGGGTTCCCCACCTAGGGATATCCGCACTTTTGTTATTATTATTTCTATCCCTGAATCGAGTTCACCACTAAGAAGCCCATAAATTTCATTAGGGTAATGGATATTAACAAGGGCTACTTCATGCTCCAAATTATGATCTATTTTTATACTATTTTGTAGTTTGTTTGTAAAGCTGCCCGCATTATTTGTAGGGAATATATCCCTATTTCCGAGAGATGTCAGAGTTACTATATGACTTTCTCCAGCCATAATGTCTAACTGAAGTAGTTAAGATGAGACGGGGATATTTAAACCAAATTAACATAAGATTTTTTTTCATTAAAGAAGCTTCTATTACATAATCATTCTCATTCGCAAATGAGAAGAACATTCAACTCGAAGATAAAAATACAAAAGGGTTAACATTACACAGTAATATTTTTGTTCTTAACATATGAACAAATTTACATGAATAAAATGAGAAAACCAGTACATTTAAATACCGCCCCTGATACATAATTATTCTCCTTCCCAAAATGAGAAGAGTGTTTAACTGGAAGATAAAAAATACAAGGGGTGAACATTACACAGGTTTTTTTTTTTTTATTCTTAACATATGAACAAATTTACATGGATAAATGAGAAAACAAGTACATTTAAATATCACCACTATTACCTAATTATTTTCTTTCTCAGAATGAGAAAAACGTTTAATTCGAAGATAAAAAATACAAAAGGATGGATCTTACACAGTAAATATTTTTTTTTTTATAACATATCAAATTTATTTGGATAAAGTAGATCTTTTTTTTATTTAATAAATAAGAAAATAAGTAGATTACATTAAAATATCGCAACCAGGCGGAAAATCTTCAGATGCAACAAAGGAAAACCTTTCCAAGTTATCCAATTTGGGAAGCAACAGACATTTTTTGCTAGCCAGCAAAATAATCTGTTTACCTTTACCAGCCAACCTCCTACCCAAGTTCACCAAATCTGGGAAATAGTGTAACATCCATACACTATCAGCGCGACCAGACCTCCCAATTCCAATGGGTATAGTGTATATATTTACGCTCTCATTTCCTTTCTCCAGGGCAATCTGTTCCAATTCGTGTAGACACCTCTTAAAGTTAAAAACACGTGCCTCAGTTGTATCATTCTTCAAGTTTGAAGCGAAATGCGTATCCCTTGAAGTAGTCAAATACGATCTAAGTTTTCCATCGGCATCATTATCATATGCATACCCGTAATCAAACTGCGTTATCAACGTGGCTACGCACGGTACAATCGCGGTGGGAAAACTCGGTGGTTTCCGCAAGATGACACTTCCAACGGGATGACGGTCTTCGAGAATGCATCAGTTTAAATTAAAGAGCCTTCTTCGACAGTTCACGATATCGCTGTAGGGGTAGGCTGTATATGTTCTACCTTTTCTATTGCTTTACTATCACGAGTTAGATTTTCCTTCTAAAAGTTAGCGAAGATCTCTGATAAACAGTCGAGATGCGTTCTCTGTAGCAAAGGAATTAATTCAGTCCTTTTTTTCTGGGAGAGGTTATTTAAGAAGAAAAGAAAATCCCTATGTTTCATTTCTAAGTTTCTCCCAACAGCCTTTCAACATCTTTACTATCTACCCATGAGTTAAAACTCGGAGGGTAACCCCTCCACGCCACGAGATACTTGACTTTACCCTTCGTAACTTTCTTTTTGATAATGTCAATAGGGATAGTTTCTGGTATGGCTGTGGGTATTAGTTCCGATTTATAAAAAATACCCTAATTTTTTTCACCAGCGAGATCCTCCAGATGATAAGTCAAAGGAGCCTGTCTCCGGTCCACGCTCCGAATTTTGAATATTTCTAACGTATTTTGAATTTTATACCCACGGTGGAATACCGACTGACGGAGCCCACTTGCAATGCGCACTGTCTGTCCTTCTGCTAACGCCTTACTATTGTGTTTCGATGTAAAGATGCTTGATTTATACATACGCCGAAATTGTCGCTTAATGATTTCCGGGTTTGTATATGCATGAATTTTGAGGGGAGACACTCCCCCTACCAACCCTCTGTGTGGGGACCTATTATAGTTTTTTATGAGTTCAGGGAGGACATCAAGATACGCGAGAGTATTTCTCAGAGTTAAATGTTTATATATCTTTTGCTTTAGAGTACGTATAACACGTTCTGCAATGGCGGCTTTGATTTCATACGAGGAAACGCTGTAGTTTTATATGTTCTTCTTTTAGGTACTTGATCGTAAGTTTGTTATAAAATTCTGACCCCCTATCGGTAGGGAGCCGACTAACACCCTGAAATTGAAGTAAAGAAAGGATTGCTTTTAGGCCTATTAGCAGAGTCTGCGCCTTCTTATTTCTAAGAGGAACGACCTTGAGGTAACAGGAGAAAATATCTATGCAAATCAGAAGGTAGTTTACGCCTTTGTTGAATTTAGATAAACGTCGCATATCGGCAAGATCGCAGCTGTTGATAACTTTTGGAGCTGGAGCCACCATTTGACGTCTGGGGAATTTTTTTCTCGTAAGCGTATGAAGAGTATGGGCATCTTTCGTGGTCAAATAGTCTTTTACGTCATTTATGGTAATTCGCGCGTCTAAATCTCTGGCGGTTCTGTAAATGGAATTAATACCTCCCAAACTTGATGGGTGGGAATAGTTTTCATATACCATTTCTAAAATCTTCCTCTTTACGTCTCCCATTCTCCAAAAACAACCTCGCACGAGGAACTCCCCGCTATATTTGTCCTCAACTGGAGATCGCTAGAAGTATTTAAACTTAAATCAACCAGCAAATGGGAAAAAGGTTTAGTCATAACAGCCTTTTTATAAACATTCACAAATTTCTTTGATAAAGGTGAATCAAATATTTGCCTTCTTAATAACTCGACTTGCGATATATCCCTCGTTCTCAGCAATAGAATATGGGAAGCGTTTATACTTATATTCCTGGAGTATTTGCCACTGTTAAACATATTTTGTGTAATAAATACGAGCAGAGATATTTTTATGACGTCCTTTAGTAAAGACATCCACAACAATTTTGTCCTGTACAGCCTCGAGAAATATATCATCGAGGATATATAAAATAGAATATGGGCCAGCTTCCGTATCTATCTCACTCATGGGGTCTACGATATTTGCAAAGAGGGAGAGTTTTGGTCCTATTACTGGATGCAATTTACAAATATGCTGATCCACACCGCACATAATAATGTGCATAAACTTAATTTCATATTTTACTATTAATTTTTCTATAAGGTAGGATTTACCCGAGTTGGAGAAACCAGACACAATGATACGTGCTGGCTCTCTAAAATGGTACAAATCTGCAGCTTTAAAGCACTTGTACATTTTAACTAAACCTCTAGCTGACTGAATGGTATTATAAAAGTGTGCTCATATAAGTACCGCAGAATAAATAAAACCCTTTAATGGAAAGTGCCAACATTTTATTTTCTCTAACAAAACAATACATGGGGAAAGCTAGACACTGTAATTATTCACAGTAAAGTTTTGTATTCACTCCTCCCTGTTTTCTGCCATTCCATTATCGGTGGGTGGAGAATAGACTGTAACCCTTTCTTCTCTCTTTTTCCATAAATTTTCAGAAACGCGAGGGATTAGTTCTGAAGGTGGATTCAGTAATTTGGTAAGGGGGTTGTTGATTCGAACTTCACTTGCAACTTCCTCATCCCCCACTTCAATATCGGGATGCCCGTATGCGTAAGAATTGTATGGGCTTGTATGGTATCTCTTCGAATCAAAAGCCGAGAGACACTTCTTTTTTACTTTAGTGGTACTCATTTGTCCTCTCACATTTCTTATTGTCCGTACAGTGAGATAGTTGACGCGATGACCTTCCAGGATTTGGGAATACTGTTCGTGGTTTATCGAAGCATGCATGTGACCTGGTATACCTTTCGCACGATTAATGTGACCCTGTTTCTGAACTTGCATGGAATACATTTTAGGTTTCAACGCTTTCACCTCGGTTATAAGATTACTCCCCGTTTCTGATTTTAAAAGCCCCAGCTCCCCCTTTCTCTCATTACTAAAAAGCAGGTGATCAACTTCGAAGTTGGAAAAATCCATATATGATTTCAAGGGTTCTTGCGCTAACTCCGAATTAAGATCGTCAACTTCCAGAGCAAAAATGAAACTATCTGTATCGGTGTAAAGGAGTTTGACTTTATCCCCATAATTATTCTTGAGAACCTTATAAAAGAAGTAGTAAAGGTCAAACTTGGCCGATTCTAGAATGGTAAAACCTATGTAATTAGGCATATTGATGACGACCTGAGGGAGGGTAGAAATGCAGATAATACGGTCTTCTGACAAATGGATGGTTGATTTTAGTCTCGGATTCTGGGCTTCCTTTAAGTAAGTGCTGGCTTTATTGACAACTTTACTTTTTTCAGCGTATTTCCAAGGGTTGAGTAAAGTTTTCCCAAATACGCAGTTACTCATAGCTTTGAAGGCTTTTTTTTCTGTAGATGAGGTTGCTGCGCTCCCCGCTTCGATGTTGGTTTTAATAAAATCCTTCATGTAAGCACTTTGACTGAATGCATAGATTGAATGCAAACCCTCTAGTTCTAGGCCTAAGTCCATATACAACTGTAAAAGAGGGAGGGAACTAAGATATTCTTTTTTACTGTGATTGGTGGCCATCAGCTTTTTACACTTTACAGTCATGCGTCCCCATTCGTGTTCTAGTACGCTTTTACAGTAGGGTGATAGATTTTTAAAAGCAACTTCTTCGTGGGGTAAGCATAACGGCAGTTCATCAGTGGCTCTAGCATCTTCTTCTGAAGGTGCTTTAGTAGTGACCAGGAGCTAATGTCCTTTATCCCCGTTTGTATTAGCATTTTCAATACCCCTTCCTAAAAACAGATCCTTTTCTTCATCCGAAAATTTACGAATTCCACCAGTGGAAAGGTTATTAGTCATAACTGTTGCATACAGGGAGTTGAAGTCTAAATAAAGGATGTAAGAACTTTGGTGGAGATCAGGAATAAATGATGGATTTATTTCACGGTTGTTGACAGTGAATGATTGACGCACCACAGAAGTGAAACCCCCCCTAACATTATGTCTGATTAGATTATACAATTCCACATCATAGACGTGATCCAACTCAATCCTGCTCATCTTAAGGAAGCTGTCAAAGGCGTAGGATGGAAGTGAAACATAGTGTGGTAAATCAAGACCGTACTTATCATAAAGTATGAAGCGCCACCAAATGAGAATATCCCCCAATAAAGCTGTGTCTACAATGAGGTAAAGGAGAAGGAATTTTTTCAGCGTTTTACATTTGCTTATATCCCAAACACGCTGAGCCCGTTTATATTCCTCCTCTGATATATCGCGCTCCTTTAGCTTGTTGTAAAATGCTGTTTTGTGGGGCAAATGCGTTTCTTTGAGTTTTGCAAGGCTATCTATATAGTCATAGCAGAAAGGTAATTTGCCTTGAATGACTTCACCCCGAAATTTGTCATCTCTAATTTCGCTTAACATGTCCTCTGTTAAGCCAGCCTTCCTTCCATCCCTAAAATATTCAAAGGCTAAACTATCCAAAGAAGATCCTAAAAAGGCTAAAGAGTCGAGGAAAACTAAATTATCGACAGTCATTCGCCAAATTTTAAGCCCTTGCTTCGTCATGATTGTAATATCGACTTAGTTTTCAATTCCTTAAGGATAAGACCCAGGTCGTAACTAGAATTGTGTGCGAAAACGGGGAGTCGAGTTTTAAGTTCGTGACACGATAAATTACAACGCGCGCAGTAAGCGCCAATAAAGTTATTCTTGGGTTTGGCATGGTCATTGTGTCTGTGCTTGTCGCGGTCGTGTTTGAACGACGTCTTACACATCTGGCATACAGTCTGCTGTTGGAAAGTTCGTTTATCCTCGGCCGACATATCAATGGGGAATGTTTTCCACTGTGATCTGATCGCCGCCCAACAATCACTGAGGTCTAACAGAAAGTTATCGACGCAATCATTCCCGCAATAATGACTGGAGTCGGCTCTTTTTCCTTCGCCGTCGATAATGATATAGCAATAAGCTATTGATTCGTGTATGGTCTCCACAGCATAAGCCCCGGGGGATTTCTTCAAAGCTGATTCTAAGTCAAAGACGCAAATATAAGAAAACTTTTGCGTCTTATGGGGGTTTCTAAATCTTACTGTGCTCCCGCAAGAGGGAAAATTCAGCGCCACTGACAGGTCGCAGGTAGCTTCATGCCGTTTTTGCCGGTCTGTTGATGCATGCTGTGATAGGCAGTTATGGCAGAAATAAAGGGGATTGGAAGGATTTGCCCTTGCAAAATTTTTCACAAAACGGTGAAAATCTTTAATGAGACAAATATGGTCACCACCCATTAGTAGGAGGGGTACAATAGTTGGGAATTTTTTAGATCCACGCCTTGCCAACTGAATGATATACCTCCCATCCCCCCTCTTTCCTTTTCATATATGTATATAGAGAGTTGACTTATTAACTTGAGGCGTGAAATGTCCTCCCACTGAATAGGCATGGCAACCTTGTCGAAGTTAACATATTGCATGCAACAACGTATGCTATTTACAGATCGAGCTATATTCGGCCAACGAGGATTTAGGGTTTGTTTAGACATCCTATAGGCAGCCAGAGACTGAATAAAACATGTATTCCCAATTCCCGAGGGAATAAATACGAAAACCCCACCTCGGACATATTTTTTAGGGTAACGGGGAGCGCCCAACCCAGCCATTACCGCCTGGCGGTGGTAAAAAAGTTTGAGGTTGTCAATGCCTTCCACTATCCATCTACTCCCCATTAATTCATTGATTATTCGAGGGAACTTAGAATTTACCGCATCCTCCCATTCATTTAGTAGGCCGTCAATTTCACTAGCATTGATAACTGTGGCCGGGAGCCACAGCTCCATAAGCGTATTTTCCATTTGTTCCTTCAGTAAGAAAGTGTGTTTTTTCATTATTGAGGTCAAAAGACCAGCGATCTTAGCCAAAAAAAAATTATTTTTAAAATACCGTTCTAAAGAGCCCCGTATATCATTACTATGTAATGTAAAGAATAATAGTGGATCGCTCACCGAGGGAAGTGTGTATTCCTCTTCTATGTACTTCTTGTAGAAGGCTGTCTTTCTTTTAAAGAACTTCAACATCCGTCCTGAAGTGGGTGTCGTCCCTGCTGTTACTGAAGGTAAATCTGGGGGGTTGCTTGCGGTGGATGTCGAAGCAATTCCCTGAGGTGGGAGTTCTTTGAGTAATTTGCGACTGTTTCTTAGCGGGGTTCTCCCCCCCGCGGTGTCCGAATCTGGGGGCAAGTATGCAGTGGATGTTGAAGCAATCTCCTGAAGTGGGGGTTCTTCGTGTTTGTCTCTTCTTGATAGCACTGCAATAGGAGATAATACGGTTTTTAATTTACTTGAAGTTCTAAAGTCAAATTAAAAATCCTTTCTACATCCAAATCGAAAGATATTAACACCTCATAGTAAATTTTTTTATCAAGTAATACTTACTGGCTAGTTGGCCTTTTCTTTTTTTGAGAGGAAGGTGTGATTCACTATCATCGCGTTTCCTTTTCCGATTCTTCCCACCTGAAAAGTAATGCAAACACAGACGCTTATTACAATGTAATATTCGACGTCGCAAACAGACTGAAATTTCATAGCACAATCGCGGTCAACACTTTCATGAACAAATAATCTCCAATATAAACAGACTGAAATTTCGCTGTGGTTTTATATTCACCTCCTCGCACATTTTCCATGTTGCTAGGGGATGGGTCAGTTTGTAGGAGAGCGTCTGTTGAATTACGGCCTACTCGCTTGGCGCTTCTAATCGTTTTGTCAACGGGAGGCGTGGCCTAAGTTAGGCCTAGGTGTAGGTGCATGTGCGTGCTTGACCTAGTAGTTACTGTATATATACCCTCATCCGAGCCATATTTCCAGTCATAACGAAGTAGGAGATAGAGATGTCACGCTACAACGACGCACAGCTGTTGGGGGAGGAATTGCCCGAACTTTCTGAGAGTAAGTATGTCCTTGTATTTTTGATAGAACTGAAGTTGATATAATACTTATAGTGTCGCAAATAATTTTGGTGTAATAAAACGTAGTGTGTGGAAATATTATTTTGGATGTGTGTGTGTGTGTGTGTGTGTTTGACATTAATTATTTTGGATGCAATAATTATCAAAGTGTTTTTTCCTTACAGCTTGGGAGGCCCCCCCTCTTAGATGGAGCTGAAATCCGTAATTCGCAGCAATATTACACAGACTTCCGTTGTAAACTTCGCGATTGCCTTCGGAAGACGGAGAAAGTCATATTGAGGAAAAATCGGCAGTTGGTGAGTGAACTGATGAAAGCAGGGGGTGGGCCCCAGCCCGAAATGTGTTCCCTGCTATTGCAGGGAATAAACTTCCAATATGACACAAGGAAGTCTCTGCGGATAGTTGCGAAAATGGTGGATGGATTCGAAAGGTCGGAGAAACAAATGGTAGAGATGTGTCGCGAAAAAGAAGACGTCAACCCATTTGCGGGGCTCATCCATATCCCTGCAACAGCCGCAGATGAAACTTACCTCTCCGAAACACTCCTCACCCAGCCCGGAGGGTCAATGCTAGATGGAAGGTTAACTCCGACGGATTCCCAGGTGGTTGCCCTCGCTTGTGAGCTGGAAGAAATCGAGAGTGAAAAAAAGAAGTCCCGAAAACTCGGGAAAAGCCGCGACAGTCTTTGCTTAGCATTAGACGGTCCCTTTAAGAAAAGGGCTAAAATACCGCAATCAAAATTTGGTCCCGAAATCGATAACAATTTCATTATCCTTAAATAAATAAACATTATTTGTAATGTATGTATTCCATTAATTGTAATGTATGGTTTCCTTAATAAAAAAATCTAAGAAATGTTAGGTTTCTATTATCCCTTACTTCATTATGAATGGGCCTAAGGTAAATAATAAAAAAATAAGTACATTCAAAACCGTCAGAGTTGAAATGGCAGTAGTACAAAATAGGTAGTGGAGGAGGTGTAGCATATAAAAATAATTACTTTGGACATTAATATGCTCTGGAGAAAAAGGTTAGGGCGTGGAATTATTTGTAATGTATGTATTCCATTAACTGAAATGTATGGTTTCCTTAATAAAAAAAAAAATCAGAAATGTTTTGTTTCTATTATACCTTACTTCATTATGAATGGCCCTTACGTAAATATTAATAAAAAAACAAGTATATTCAAAGTGTCAGAGTTGAAATGCAGTAGTACAAAATAGGTAGCGGAGTAGGTAGCATATAAAAATGAATACTTAGACATTGAATATGCTCTGTAGAACAGGTTAGGGCGTGAAGCCCATTTTTACGGTTGTGTACCCAGTGACCTTTTGGTAGACTTCAAGATGCCCTTGATAAGGACAAAGCCCATCATACTTATGTGAATACTCTGCCATCGCATAAGTATCGTGAAATCGGGCACTGGGTTGTATTTATAGTACAGAAAACGCCGGTAGAAAAAATATATATTTTTGACCCATTGGGGATGCAGCCAAAAGATCATTCGGTATCTTTACTGATTTCTACGAAGGTATTCTTCCATGAAGTGTTTCATAAATAATATGCGAATGCAAAATTACTATTCGGCTTGTGTGCGCATTCGTCTCCTATTTTACGCATAGCGTAAGTTCTAAATGGTTT
>NC_090736.1:23449721-23457221 GCF_036898095.1 Palaemon carinicauda | reverse complement strand
TCATTGGGATTCTGTTTTTTTATAGGTTAGGACAGGACACTAGTGCTGTACTTAAGCTGAGCTAGCCTACCCTAGGTTGGGGAGCGTTCTCTTCAACCTAGATAGGGTAGCCTATAAACAGATTCCCTTCTCTTGGGGGCAAATACATATTCATATATATACATACAAATCCGTTAATCAATATCCCCTTATCCATACATCCTAACCAAGTCCGAAACACAGTTAGATGATTACTAAGATCAGCGCCGTTCTCTCTGACACGACTTCCCCTTCCCCATTCCCCTGAGAACGAGTCTGCTGATTCCTTTTGACTTGAGCTGTATATTCCTGCAAGAAGCAATAAAGGCAGGGATGGGATACTGACAGATTGGGAATGGGAAGACAGAAACGGGCTGAATGAGAGCGATAATGGACGGTGACAGGGACGCCAAGAGAAACATCAGATTTGGGATTGGGAGAGACAGGTGTTGCCCGAATCGTAGCAGAGTCGTAACCTGAATAGAAAACGAAAACAATATTTATTAAGCTTTTTTATTGGATAGTTAATTTAATTATTGGTTCTCCCTTTTAGTTTTCGAGAGGTTAATAACAGTTTCCTTTAACCGAAATAGATTTATATTTTTATATGATAGTCTAAGAGGATTATTGGATTTCCCTTTTCATTTTCGAAACTAATAGTTTTCTTTAAGCGAACTCGATTTGTATAACAAATATCTAGATAAGTTTTTTTCACTAACATTTCTGTCATTTGATTGTCAATGTTTTGTATTGGTTACTTTCTACTTTTTTTCTTGTTTATCGGGATCCTTATTTCAGCCGATTTGCCATCCAACTTTGTGCGTGGATATCTTCTGCACTGAAATGAAATGCATAATAATTTTCAAAATTACTGATTCGAAATTTAGTTAAATAAAAAAAAAATCCTTCTATATAAGAGTGTCATTTTCCTGAAGTAAGATATGAATTGCAAATTATTCTTCATGCGATGTGTATTTGTCCTTAAAATGAGTGTCCAACTTTTTCTATATCTAATAAACATTCTTGACATGGAGTTGGATTTTCCTTTCTCTGTTCCTTCTCCGAGTACCCTGCTTCTCATAAGTCCTGCTATCAATGTGGATGTCATGAGATTCAGGTAATAAAAGTTTGTGGCAGGCATAACAACTTTTATTGGTGTTCGATCTACCGGAATCCAGACATGGATGATTCTATCTTCGATTGCCTTCTTACCATTGTGGCTAAGATACAAGAAGATGATAGAAAGGCTTCTTTTGTCTTTGTTGGTGATTTTAATGCTCACCATAGGGAGTGGTTAAGTTCTATCTCTCCTACCGATCGCCATGGCTTAAGAGCTTTAGACTTTGCCTCTGAATCAGGCTGTGAGCAAATCATAAATGAAGCTACTCACAGGTCTGGTAATTCCTTGGACCTCGTATACACCGACTCCCCTGGCGTTATAACTAGTAAGGTTGGTTCTCCAGTCGGAACATCTGATCATACCTTGATTTCATTATTAGTGAAGACTGAGCAGCCTGTCCCTGATATATCATATTCTTGTAAAATTTATATGAAATCCCAAGCAGACTGGAATGGGATTTTACATGATCTTTTGTGCTTGAATTGGTCATAATTATATAATAGTGTAGATCCTGTTATCCCTTTGAATGAGAATCTAGTCAACATAATTGATAGGCGTATCCCTTCTCGTGTGCTAAGGTACCGAGTGAAGGACAAACCGTGGTTCAATGATGATTGTAGACGTGCTTTTTTGGAGAAGCAGGAGGCCTATCAACTTTGGAAGGGTAACAGATCAGATTTTACCTGGAACAACTATACTCATCTTCGAGCTTTTGCTCAGAGAGTTTATGCCTCAACTGAAAAGGAGTACAATTTAACCATAAAAGAAACACTTTCTGGTACAACTCAGGAACATAAATGGTGGTCTACCCTTAAAGCTGCACTCTTTGGTGTCGATGCAACAGTTCCTCCTTTACTTAAACCAGATGGCTCAGTCACTCACTGTCCAAAGGAAAAGGCAACCCTTTTGGCTGATGTTTTTGACAGTAAACAGAGTAATGAAAAACTTGAACTTCCTCATTCCTGTTTTCCTGAGGCTAAACTAACTAGTTTAGCTTTTCGATCTCGTGAGATTAAAGCTCTGTTGGTGGACCTTGATGCTTATGGAGGTGTAGACCCAAATGGTATTTTTCCTTTGTTTTTAATAAAGACAGCAGATTTCTTAGCTCCAAAGTTATCTGTTATTTTGCGCAAGTTAGCAAGAAGAGGAGCTTTTAGCACTAGTTGGAGAATTGGTAATGTTACTCCTCTATGTAAATGTGTTCGTGGTAGCTCAAGTCCCACTGATTACCGCCCAATTTCCATAACTCCCATATATTCTAAAGTTTTTGAACGTCTTCTGGCAAAACGTCTTAATAGGTTTGCTGAAGGTAATCATCTACTCCCTAGTTTGCAATTTGGTTTTCGTAAAGGCCTTGGAGCATGTGATGCCCTTCTTACAATCTCCAATGCTGTACAGAAATCCCTTGATTGTGGTCGGGAAGTTCGTATGATTGGCCTTGATTTTAGTGCTGCCTTTGACCGTGTTAATCATGAGGCCCTTGTTTTAAAACTGAAACAGTTGGGAGTGGGTGGGTCGTTTCTTAGCATTATTATTGATTTTTTAAGTAATAGATCTCAAAGAGTTGTTGTTGATGGGCACCATAGTGATTATAGGAATGTGATATCCGGTGTTCCACAGGGTAGTGTTCTTGGCCCATTACTTTTCATACTATATACACATGACATGTGGTTTGGCATAGAAAACAAGCTTGTTGCATATGCAGATGATGCTACTCTCTTTGCATCAATTCCATCCCCTGAATGTAGATCTAGGGTTGGTGAATCCCTTAATAGAGATTTAGCTAGAATTAGTGCATGGTACAAATTATGGGGTATGAAGTTGAATCCTAACAAAACTCAAAGTATGATTGTAAGTAGGTCAAGGACGGTGGCTCCTCAACATCCGGATCTCAGTATTGATAATGTTTCTTTAAATATGTATGACTCTTTCAAAATTTTAGGTGTGATTCTCGACAGTAAATTTACTTTTGAAAAACATATAAGGTCTGTGTCTTCTTCAGTTGCACAAAAAATTGGCTTATTGAGAAAGTCTTTCAAGATTTTCAGTGATCAATCTATTCTGAAGAAGTGTTTTAATTCTTTCATTCTACCTTGTTTGGAGTATTGTTCTCCTGTCTGGTGTCTAGCTGCTGATTCTCATCTTAATTTGTTGGACAGAAACTTACGGTCTATTAAATTTCTTATTCCTGATCTAGATATTAATCTCTGGCACCGTCGTTCAATTAGTTCATTATGCATGTTGCATAAGATTTTTCATAACTCTGACCATCCTTTACATTCAGATCTCCCAGGACAATTCTATCCTGTTTGTAATACTAGGCAGGCAGTTAATTCTAATAGCCAGGCCTTCTCCATCACGAGGCTCAATACTACGCAGTACTCTAGAAGATTTATTCCAGCTGTGACCAAGTTGTGGAATGATCTTCCTAATCGGGTGGTTGAATCAGTAGAACTTCAAAAGTTCAAAGTTGGAGCAAATGCTTTTTTGTTGACCAGGCGGACATGAGTCTTTTTATAGTTTATTTATGACATATTTGTTTTTGTTGTTGTTAATAGTTTATATATGACATGTCTGTTTTGACGTTGTTACTTATTTTAGAATGATTTATTGTTAATTTGTTCTCTTCATTTATTTATTTCCTTATTTCCTTTCCTCACTGGGCTATTTTTCCCTGTTGGAGCCCCTGGGCTTATAGCATCTTGCTTTTCTAACTAGGGTTGTAGCTTGGATAATAATAATAATAATAATAATAATAATAATAATAATAATAATAATAATAATACAATAAAAATAAAAATAGGGATAAAATATAAAATAAAAATAAAAATAACAATAGTGTTAGGAATGATAAAATTGATGCTGATGAAAAGTATTAAAATTAGTGCCAGGAAGTTGCACACAATTTACGTTATTCACATTGTTGCGCATCGACTTATACCAAAAGACAAAATAAATTTACTATTCGACCCAAAGAATAAAAAAAAAAAATACATTTACCGAAGACGGACATTTTGTTCAGCAACTTTAAATAGGATGGATTTGCCGTGAGCCGACCTAGTTTAATACATTGACAAATAGATCGTTATTCAGACTTTCAAGCCGTAAAACACGAAATGTGATGACACCTCGATTTTCATTTCATTTTATTGTGAACAATGCTCCTATATATAGCTTATAGCATCCTGCTTTTCCATCTATGGTTGTAGCTTAGCTAATAATAATAATAATAATAATAATAATAATAATAATAATAATAATAATAATAATAATAATAATAATAATAATACTAATAATAATAATATTACCCAATAGTTCTCTGTAGAGGTAAGTGATTTTGAAAAGGGTTTCCATTTCGGTATCATCTAAAGAGATGTACACCAGAAGGTCAGCTGGGTGAGCGCAACTCCCTGTTGTTGTGTACAATCACAGCAGTAAACAGCTTAAACTCAAAGTCCCGAGTTAGGATCGATCTGATGCCATTGGTAATAGAAGGCAAACGCGTTACCACTATGCAGGCACGGAAACACAGACCTATGGCAGCACCCAAGTAAAGACAGTAGAGTGACTAATCCAGTGTAGAATTTGATCTGAGACAAGGGTGCTATGTCTCCATGTCTGAATAGATATTATAGGTGGAAGCACTGTAATGCACGTGTAGTAAACAACTTGTGCACAAATAAAGAAATATGTCCTATCTACATTTTCTTCTACAATGCAACTGTCATCAGACTACATAAAAAAGGCCCTTGAAATAACTAGCTATTTTTATCTCTGTTATCATTCAGTTATTATAATGCCTATTTTTATGCCAGTGCCAATCTTATCAACAAAACCAGTTGAATATACACATGCAATCGTCATTCTTATTTACTGCTTAGGTACCTCTAATACATGTGTTTGTCTCTAAATACACCTAGTTGTATGGAACCTGTCTCTGTACTAATGCTTCTTGCAATTTTGTGACATTGGAGACCCCTAAGGAGGAACTCAAATACCCAGCCAGCCTCCCAGCTCACTGGCTCGTGTGCCGTATCCTCCGACAATGTCAACCACCGACTCCTACTTATTTGTCCTAGAAGCCAGAGTGCAGCTCCTGCCCTTTACCAGCAAAGATATGTTTGCCTGGTTTCAGAGTGCCAAGGTTCAGTTCTGCATTAAGGACATGACCCGCTCTAGCAGCAAAGACTACATCCTCCGAAAACACCTACCCAGAAATCTCTGATTGACATTATGAAAAATGGGCCCATATAGTATGATTCCCGTGAATCATACCTCCTGGAGCAGTACTCGCCATCACCAGTAGATTGCACGGGTAAAAGAAGTTGATGGCCCTCGGAAATTATCAGTGTTGCTCACCTTCAGACAGTTTTCTTCATGAAGTGAACCTACTTCGTGTCATTTGGAAACAATGCCTGCTCGGACCTATGCAACCCTCTCTTCCCGATGTTGACACCTTGCTTATTGCCTTATTGCCTTATTGCCTTATTTTTTGTTTGGGTTCCCCCAGGTCCCTCAGTGTGAGGCACCTCGTATATCCACCAGAGAGTTGCTAATACATCTTCCGGTGTATTTTGCATCTTCCAGTCTTGGATGGTCTGGGATGCATCTTAGGTATTTATCGAGCTGATTTTTAAACGCATCTACGCTCACTCCTGATATGTTTCTTAGATGAGCTGGCAGCACATTAAATAGTCGCTGCATTATCGATGCTGGTGCGTAGTGGATTAATGTCCTGTGCGCCTTTCTCAGTTTACCTGGAATGCTTTTTGGCACTATTAATCTACCTCTGCTTGCTCTTTCTGATACTTTAAGCTCCATGATGTTTTCAGCAATTCCTTCTATTTGCTTCCATGCTTGTATTATCATGTAGCGTTCTCTTCTCCTTTCTAGACTGTATAGTTTTAAAAATTGCAGTCTTTCCCAGTAATCAAGGTCCTTAACTTCTTCTATTCTAGCAGTATAGGACCTTTGTACACTCTCTATTTGCGCAATATCCTTTTGGTAGTGTGGGTACCATATCACATTGATCACATCTGTGTCTTTTTCATTTATCATATTATTGTATATGTTTTCATAGTGAGCTATCAGTTGGGTCTGTGTACTTTTTCCAGGTACGAAACCGTGTTGACCCATATTAAACAAATTATTTTTGACCAAATGGTTCATTATTTTCTTTTTTATTACCCTCTCATACACTTTCATAATATGTGATGTTAGACTAACAGGTCTATAATTGCTTGCCTCTAGTCTTGATCCACTTTTGAAGATAGGGGTTATATAAGCTAATTTATGTTTAACATATATCTCGCTCATATCTATACTCTGTCTTAGCAGTATTGCAAGTGGCTTCGCGATAGTGTTTGCAGTTTTTTTTAACAAAATCGCTGGAACTCCATCTGGTCCGGCTGCCGATCCATTTTTAATTTCGTTTATAGCCGTAACAATATCTGCTTCATTAATATCTATATCCGTTAGATATTCAACATTTTCTTCTCTCATTTCTGTTTCATTATTCTCATTCGCAATTCTTGGCGTGAACTCACTCTTATATTTTTCTGCTAATATGTTGCATATTTCCTTTTTTTCATTCGTTAGCCGTCCTTCAATTCTTAGAGGGCCTATTTCTATTCTCCTTTTATTCATCTTTTTTGCATAGGAGTAAAGTACTTTGGGGTTTCTTTTTATATTTTGGAGTGTCCTTTCTTCTAAGTCCCTATTTTATGAAGGACCTGATGACTAAAATCAATGCTCTTATGAACAGCCACTTCCCCACCATTGAAAACTCCTGAAGAAGAGGACAACTATGCAACATTGACTGAAGCTGAGGTAACTACTGTAGGACTTCGACACCCACCTCATGAAAAGCTTGAGTAGGAATGAAGCTGTCCACCACCCACCTGTGGCACCCCATGCCCGTGCTCCAACCAACCGCATCAACTGACACTGAATGATGCCCCTCACCCTTAGTTGTGCTACTAACCCTCCAGATTTAGGACTGGTGCTAAGAAATGTGTTTTTGGATGTCAATAGTCAAAAGAAGTGTAACTAGGTCATCTCCTGTGGCAGTGGCCTCACAATTGACTAATCTAAGTTTTGTTCATGATTCAATATGTAACGTGTGCTTTCTGGTATATACTCGTGTCTGTTATTTCCTTCTGCCAAACTCCCTCTTAAGGGTATGATCCCAACATTCCAAGTCTGTTGAAGTCTGCCGAGTGGCTGCCAACAGATCTGTTATCCCCTCCCACAGTGACGAGATGCTGACAATGGAATTTCATTGTTGCTGAAGTTACGCTGCCTTTAATCGGTGTGACTTCCTCATCCCTTTCTACCTCTTGGTTGGCGTTGCACATTGATGC
>NC_090736.1:23439721-23444721 GCF_036898095.1 Palaemon carinicauda | reverse complement strand
CCTCCACTTGCTGGATGCAGCATTTTCCTTATGTACTGTTGCCTTACTTTATAGATGTATAGCAATACTTGGCATCCTAGAGCACATACTTTCTACAGGGGAGCCACTTTCACTCCTCAAATGTGGACATCAATAGGGCATCTCGGCATCACACTACATCATACTGCTTACAACCCTGTAGCCAACAGAATGGTAGGAAGTTACTGTTGTATACTCAAAACAGCTTTGAAGTCTACCTACAGTGATTCCACGTGGTATCCACAATTTTCCAGAGTCTTCCTCGGACAGACACCATACAAATCTCAGTGGCTGAAATTGTATAAGACAACCTGCTGGTTACCCTTAAAAATTTTTATTCTGTTCGCCACCCCAGACAATCTCCAGTGCCTACATCAGGATGTGAGAAAATATACCCCCTGCCGTCAGACTCACAAGTCCCCAGCAAAACAGCACATTCAGAAAGACCTACACACTGTACCACACATCTTCATGCACAATGACGTTTGCAAGACACAGATTACGCCCCATATACAGGACCATTCCTTGTCGTCTGTCATACTCCAAAAGCTTTCCTACACAAAATTCCTGGTAAAGAAAACTGGATCACCATTGAACGCCTGAAACCTGTCTACCTTCTGCAAGATGACCCGCCAATAGTATGACTCTCTAGAGCAGCTCACCCTCTTTCACATGCATGTCTGCTTCAAGGGGCGAGCCATATAATGTACGTGCAGTAAAGATCGATTCCCTATCTACATTTTGCTCTACATTGTAACCAACATTGGATTCCATGTCAAAAAGATGTTGAAGTAACAAGCTAAATTCAACCTTATTTACTAGCCGTTGAATATACACATGCAACTGTCACCCTTATGTGATCCCTTGGGGGCCTATAAAAACCTGTGATGTCTCTAAATAAAGTTAGTTGTTCGCGAGCTGTCATCGTATTAATGTTGTTTAACTTATACCTGTCATTTCTAAAATGAACTTTTGTGTGCGGAATCCAGGTATCCATTTCTGAACCCGAACCAATTTAGTTCATTTAAAGAAGGTGAGAAAATTTAATATACAAACAGAAAATTAAGGATTATATTAATTGAATTAATAGCGTTAATAACTATAGCATAAACGGTAGCAGTAGTTACAGTAATAAAATGAGTAGCAATAGAGATCTATGTATCTGGTTTTTCCCGACTTTCTCCCAATAAAACACGATTTGTTCTCGAAAACCAGAAGCAGCATTTCAGCTTTAAAATAGGATAATAGATTTGGATTCGATAGGTGCCTCCAGGGAACATCTGATTCGTTTAAGAAAATTCTGCTATTTCAGCTATTAGGATAACAAAATCTTCTATATATATAAATGCATGCCCATGTTGTCTTGTGAAAAATTTTTCAAATTGTTTGATGAATTCATCTGAGTTTATTTCTCTGCATTTTCGCTATCAATATTATATTTTTGATAAAAGTTTGATGTATTGAAAACGAAATTTGTTTAAATATCTTGGACTACCTTACTAGTTCTGCAATAATTGCTTTTCAATATAGTTTATTGAGAAATGGATTTCGGACAAGAGAGCAAATTTCAAGATATACCTTATGCAGCATCTCTCTCTCTCTCTCTCTCTCTCTCTCTCTCTCTCTCTCTCTCTCTCTCTCACACACACAGCTGTCATAAATAAAGTTTTGACTTTCTTGTCTCAAGGAATTTATCTGCAACTTTAATTATGTGTTTCTGTCTTTGCCAGTCTGTCCGTCTGTAACTCTGAGGTAACAAACAAATCACACTTTATTATTCCAGAGAGATTCCCTTCCTAAACATGACGAGGATATGTTCCAGATTTTGATGCAACATCCTAAGTTATATCTGAGCTGTCTCTTGGATACACGTAACAAATCTTCGAACTTATTATTCAAAATTCACCAGGAATCTCTCTCTCTCTCTCTCTCTCTCTCTCTCTCTCTCTCTCTCTCTCTCTCTCTCTCTCAAGGCTTTCTTTGGAAACTTGAAAGATATTAAGAAACTAGATAAATACCTTTGCAGCAATTACGCTTTACGAAAACATGATATAAATCAACATCATGTTATCTAACTCACTGCCGTTCATGACAACGGACATATAATGCCAACGCCAACTCTCACTATAACACTATCTGGTATGGGGAGTTGGGGTGGGGGTAGGGGGGGGGGGGGTTATTTTCCTCACTTCGTGGGGAAACGTAAATCCAGACATAATACAGAAATCCACATCTGTATCCAGGGACAGTCCAAGTCTCACAACAAGTGGTGAGAGATGAGCTTCCAAGCTCTGTTTCCAATGGCGAAATAGTGGCAACGTATTGCCATGCAGTGGCTCAAGTGGCCTCCTTCTTTTCTGAGAAATATGGAGTCCTTTCCAGTCGAAAAAAAAATCCTTAGACATGTCGCTGTCAAGTTCAGGAATTCTAATTGAATGGAGTTGCGGGGAATGTCCTGAATAAAATGTATGTATGAAAAGAAATTAGGTATTTTTCTTAGAAATAAAATACTTGATATTTTTTTTAAGAAAAAGCTGTAAATTCCAATTTGTTTATATGAAGAAGGTGGAAATCGAACTGTAGTACATGAGATTACAATAAATCCGTTGAGATTTAAAATGCCACAAAAAATGCAGAGCATAGAGAATTCCAATAGGTTTTTTATAATCTTAAATCTTTATGTATTTGTTCTACTCTCAATACGGATTAGACAGCCTATTCATGTATACCCCTATTCGGATTTTAGTCTCCTATAACTGACATAGGCCTACATATCCAAAATATGTAAGGAATTCGGTAGTTTAATTATCTATTTTTGAAAAATTATAATAATTCAGGTGGGCTCATTACTCACCACACCTGTCACAACTGAGATGATCGCACTGTAGTGAATAACATTATACACAAACCTTCCAACAATAACGTAAGACACTTAGGTTAAGGTAACAACATGCCGTCCTAGGAAGGGAGTGGGGCGATGGTTGCATGGCTGGCATAGTCCTCCAGTAGTTTAGGGCACATCATGCTTAGTTGATTTAGCTACAGAATTTATCCTGAGTGTGTTAGCTGATTCTTGTGATCTCGTTGAAATTATCATTGATATACTATCCTTATGTTTTTAGATTCTTGTGTTTTCTGAAGGTCTTTTTCTTTGATGCTAGCCATAGAGATATTTGCAAACATGGTGCAAAGAGGGGAACCCATGGTTACATCTATTTGTTAGAATTCCTCCCCATGGTACTGGCCTTTAACATCTCTCTGAGAACATCTCTAGATATAGGTCGGGGTTCCATGTTTGGTCTGTATACTTGATCTGGTATTATGTTTAAGATTTCCTCAACGGGGATATTTGTGCAAAGGCTCTCTTCATCAATGCCGGCAATGTCTTCTCAAAAGCCTTTTACGTGTAATGAGTCAGTGAACTCTACTGCTATTGTCAATGAGTGGCGGCTATATGTGTAGGATAACATAAGTCCTCCATTGTCTTGGTGGTAGGTGAATTGATCTGAGAGACAATATGCCTCAGGGGATTCCCTACTTCAAGAGTCTTCACAGTACCATACCAATTATCCAACCCAAAGTATCTATAACTTTAGGAAATGGTATTGTGTCATGCTAATTGTTGGCTCTGGTTACCAGCTTGTCCATCCTCTTCTAAAGTTCTCCAGCTGTGTCCATTTATTATCCATTTACTCCTGATATATTGTGTTTTTCATGATTAATTAGAATTGTCACCTTTCCGTACACTGTTAAAAAACCGTAATTTTAATCAGAAATTCTCCGTAAAAATAACCTGTTCTCAGCCGTATTTCAGTAAAATCCCGGCGACCGTAATTTTACCATACTTTGTTATTATCTTTTACGGGTTGGTGACGGTAATATCACGTCTTTGCGTTAATATCTTTGTTTTTAAAACGGTAAATACCTGGCAACATTTTTGCCAAGATTTTTACCGTCTATTCACGGCAAATTCATAAATGTGTCACAGGATGTATGGGTTGCTGTATAATTTTTTGGTGGTTTCCATCATATTTTTTTTTCTTTTTTTTTTTTTTTTAGTATGACTTCTTAAAGGAGAGAAATTTAAGACCGAAGGCCATGAGAGACCTCTGGTGGTTCGTCGATTACATTACAGCTAGACTGACGAATTCCTAATCCCTCTTGGCATTGCTTGCTTGTGATAGGTCCTTAAACTTACAATGATTAATAATTTCTTGCCATTTCTAGCTGTCACCACTTGCATGTACCATTTTTTTTCCCAGCTCTTCTTGAAATTCAAATTTTTCCTTGTTTCCTTTTTGCACTGGGATATTTTCCCTGTTAGAGCCCTTGGGATTATAGCATCCTGCTTGTCCAACTAGACTTGTAGCTTAGCAAGCGGTAATAATAATAATAATGATAATAATAATAATAATAATAATAATAATAATAATAATAATAATAATAATTCTCGCTGGCACCACTCGCATGTATTTTTTCTTTTCTAGATCTTAAAAATTTTATTTTTCCATGTTTCCTTTCCTCACTGGGCTATCTTCCCTGTTGGAGCCCTTGGTCTTATAGCATCCTGCTTTTCCAACTAGGGTTGTAGCTTAGCATGTAATAATAATAATAATAATAATAATAATAATAATAATAATAATAATAATAATAATAATAATAATAATAACAGTTCTGCAAAGTTACGGGCCATTTGTTGGATTCTCGATGTTGTGGTTCTGCAGTTGCCTTCTCTCGAACTTCCAAGGAGTAACAATTTCTTGTTATGCCTCGCTGTCACCACTTGCATCTACTTTCTCTTCTCTAACATAAATTACATCTGATGACGCTCAGAGAATTTGATCACTTTCACAATTTTAACCATTTTCATAATAATAATAATAATAATAATAATAATAATAATAATAATAATAATAATGATAATAATAATGATAATAATAAAGATAATAATAATAATAATAATAATGATAAATTAAATAATA
>NC_090736.1:23424721-23434721 GCF_036898095.1 Palaemon carinicauda | reverse complement strand
TTTGGACATGGGTCTCGAAGGTTTCTTGATGGCACACCATAAGGCTTCTGACTGTCCTCGAATAGGTTTTGACCTATTAAGATAATATTTCAGAGCTCTGACAGGGCAAAGAACTCTTTCTAGCTCGTTACCTACCATGTTGGAGAGGCTAGGTATTTCAAACGATCTAGGCCAAGGACGTGAAGGAAGTTCATTCTTAGCTAAGAATCCGAGCTGTAAAGAACATGTTGCAGATTCGGACGTGAACCCAATGTTCTTGCTGAAGGCATGAACCTCACTGACTCTTTTAGCTGTCGCAAGGCAGACGAGAAAAAGAGTCTTGAGGGTAAGGTCCTTGAAGGAAGCTGACTGGAGAGGTTCGAACCTAGGTGACATAAGGAACCTTAAGACTACGTCTAGGTTCCAGCCTGGAGTGGGTAGACGACGCTCTTTAGAAGTCTCAAAAGACTTAAGGATGTCTTGAAGGTCCTTGTTGGAAGAAAGGTCCAAACCTCTGTGGCGGAGAACTGAAGCCAACATACTCCTGTACCCTTTAATCGTAGGAGCTGAAAGGGATCTCTCATTCCTAAGATGTAATAGGAAGCCAGCTATTTGGGTCACAGAGGTATTGGTAGAGGAAACTGCATTGGCTCTACACCAGGTCCGGAAGACTTCCCACTTGGATTGGTAGACTCTACGAGTGGATACCCTCCTTGCTCTGGCAATCGCACTGGCTGCCTCCTTCGAAAAGCCTCTAGCTCTAGCGAATCTTTCGACAGTCTGAAGGCAGTCAGCCGAAGAGCGTGGAGGTTTGGGTGCAACCTGTCTACGTGAGGTTGACGTAGAAGGTCCACTCTTAGAGGGAGAGTCCTGGGGACGTCGACCAGCCATTGTAGTACCTCTGTGAACCATTCTCTTGCAGGCCATAGGGGAGCAACCAGCGTCAGCCGTGTCCCTTCGTGCGAGATGAACTTCTGAAGGACTTTGTTTATGATCTTGAACGGTGGAAATGCGTAAAGGTCGAGATGGGACCAGTTCAGCAGAAAAGCATCCACATGAACTGCTGCTGGGTCTGGAACTGGGGAACAGTACAAAGGAAGTCGCTTGGTCATGGAGGTGGCAAACAGATCGATAGTCGGCTGACCCCTCAAGGTCCAAAGTCTGCTGCACACGCTCTTGTGGAGGGTCCATTCCGTGGGAATGACCTGATCCCTTCTGCTTAGGCGATCTGCTGAGACGTTCATGTTGCCCTGAATGAACCTCGTAACTAGGGTGAGGTTTAGACTTCTTGACCAAATGAGGAGGTCCCTTGCGATCTCGTATAGGCTCCTCGAATGGGTCCCTCCTTGCTTGGAGATGTAAGCCAAGGCTGTGGTGTTGTCGGAGTTCACCTCCACCACCTTGCCTAGCAGGAGGGACTTGAAGTTCAATAGGGCTAAATGAACTGCTAGTAGCTCCTTGCAGTTGATGTGTAGCGTTTCCTGTTCCACGTTCCCGAGCACTCCTGTCCGTTCAAGGTCGCGCCCCAGCCCGAGTCCGATGCATCCGAGAAGAGATGAAGATTGGGGGTCTGAATCGCCAACGATAGGCCCTCCCTGAGAAGGAGATTGGTCTTCCACCACAAGAGAGTGGTCTTCATCTCTTTGGTGACTGGGATAGAGACTGCTTCGAGAGTCAAACCCTTGTCCCAATGAGCTGCAAGATGGAGTTGAAGAGGGCGGAGGTGGAGTCTCCCTAGCTCGACGAACAGGGCCAACGATGAAAGGGTCCCTGTGAGACTCATCCACTGTCTCACCGAGCAACTGCTCCTCTTCAGCATGCTCAGGATGCAATCTAGGGCTTGGCTTATCCTTGGGGCCGATGGAAAAGCCCGAAAATCCTGACTCCGAATCTCCATTCCCAGGTACACAATGGATTGGGAGGGAATGAGCTGAGACTTTTCTAGATTGACTAACAGACCCAGTTCTTTGATCAAGTCCAAAGTCCAGTTGAGACTCTCCAGACAGCGACGACTCGTGGAGGCTCTCAACAGCCAGTCGTCTAAATAAAGGGAGGCTCTGATGTCCGATAAGTGGAGGAATTTTGCTATATTCCTCATCAGATGCGTAAACACCATAGGAGCTGTGCTTAGGCCAAAACACAGGGCTAGGAATTGGTAGACAACCTTTCCGAAAACGAATCTCAGGAAAGGTTGGGAGTCTGGATGAATAGGAACATGAAAGTAAGCATCTTTCAGGTCCAACGAGACCATCCAGTCCTCCTGCCTGACCGCTGCTAGGACCGACTTCGTCGTCTCCATCGTGAACGTCTGCTTGGTGACATAAGCATTGAGCGCGCTGACGTCCAGCACCGGTCTCCAACCTCCTGTCTTCTTGGCCACCAGAAAGAGACGGTTGTAGAAGCCCGGGGATTGATGGTCCCGGACTATAACCACTGCCTTCTTCTGTAAAAGGAGCGACACCTCCTGATGCAACGCTAGCCTCTTGTCCTTTTCTTTGTAGTTGGGAGAGAGGTTGATGGGAGATGTGGTCAGAGGGGGTTTGCGGCAGAATGGAATCCTGTAACCCTCCCTCAGCCAACTGACAGACTGGGCGTCTGCACCTCTCTTTTCCCAGGCTTGCCAGAAGATCTTGAGTCTGGCTCCTACTGCTGTCTGGAGATGAGGAGAGTCAGTTTTTGCCTTTAGAAGTCTTGGAACCTTTCCTAGACTTGCTCCTGGAAGAGTCTGGACGGGAGCTTCCTCGGCTGGGGGCTCTACCACGAAAGGGCGGAATAAACCTCGTAGCAGGAGTATCAGCCACTGGGGTGCGATAAGTCCTGGGGACTGAGGTAGCAACCTTAGTCTTACGAGCTGATGAGGCCACAAGATCATGGGTGTCCTTTTGTATCAGGGCCGCAGACAAGTCCTTAACAAGCTCTTCGGGAAACAGGAACTTAGAGAGCGGAGCGAAAAGGAGTTGAGACCTTTGACAAGGTGTAATGCTGGAGGAAAGGAAGGTACAAAGCTGCTCCCTTTTCTTAAGCACTCCTGACACAAACATCGAAGCAAGCTCGCCAGATCCATCCCTAATAGCCTTATCCATACAGGACATTAAGAGCATGGCTGAGTCCTTGTCCGCAGGGGAGGTCTTCTTGCTAAGGGCCCCCAGGCACCAGTCTAGGAAATTGAACATCTCAAAGGCTCTAAATACACCCTTTAGGAAGTGATCAAGATCTGAGAAGGTCCAGCAAACCTTAGAGCGCCTCATTGCTGTTCTACGAGGAGAGTCTACCAAACTTGAGAAGTCAGCCTGGGCAGAGGCAGGTACTCCCAAGCCTGGTTCCTCTCCTGTGGCATACCAAACGCCCGCTTTAGAAGTGAGCTTAGTCGGAGGAAACATAAAGGAAGTCTTTCCTAGTTGTTGCTTAGACTGCAACCACTCCCCTAAAATCCTTAACGCTCTCTTAGAGGACCTTGCAAAGACGAGCTTAGTATACGTTGACTTGGCTGGCTGCATGCCCAGCGAAAACTCAGATGGCGGAGAGCGGGGGGTAGCAGAGACAAAATGGTCTGGGTATACCTCTCTGAAAAGAGCCAAGACCTTACGAAAGTCAATAGGAGGCGGAGAAGACTTGGATTCATCCACGTCTGATGAGGGGTCCAGGTGTGCAGCCTCATCATCAGAAACCTCATCACCAGAGTGTAGCGAAGTGAGAGGTAAGGTATGCTGAACAGCAGAATCTGCACGAGCTGGAGCAAAAACGCTTGTGGTTTCCTCCTCAAGTCTCTGTTGAGGGAACACCTGAGGCTCAGGCTGCAAAGGCTGGTCAAAAGAAGTAGCAGAAGGTAGGCGCATGGGTGGAGGAGGCTGACTCCTGGCATGAGTGTCTTGCCTCAAGGGTTGCGCTTGCTGTAAGGTGAGCGGATGCGCAGTAGCAAGTTCCTGAGGAACGAGTTGAGGTTCCTGAGGTGTGAGCTGCGAGAGTTGGGGTAGAGGCTGCGCAGAACGCATAACTTGTCTCGCGAGTTGAGGTTCCTGAGGCGCAAGGCTAAGGTGTTGAGGCTCTCGCCTTGAGGAGGGTTGAGGTCGCTGCAGCGAGAGCTGAGGTGTCTGCCTCATGGATGGGAGAGGTTGTTGTACCTCAAGAGTGTGTTGCCTCACTGGTGGAACTGCAAGTGGAAGCGGAGGAAGTAAGGTATAAGCTTCCTGTTCCCATTGCTTAGGTTGCCTTAAGGAAGGCGGAGGTAGCTGCACACCACTGGAAACTGGTAACTCAGTACGTGGTAAGGTATCCTGAGGAGCATCAACATCGTACGCCTGGCAGGCAGGACTGCGGTTAGGCGGAGCGATCGCAGGAGGAGGTGTAACCTTCTCAGCCTGACACTCACGCATCAAGACCGCAAGTTGTAACTGCATGGACTGCAGTAGAGTCAACTTGGGGTCGGCAGACACTAAGGTCTGCTGAGGCAAAGCCTTAACAGAAGTGATCTGTTGCGGCAGCACCTTACTCCTCTTAGGAGGAGTGCCTTCAACTGATGACTGCGGCGAGTCAGAGCTGATCCAATGACTGCAGCCAGGTTGTAGAGCTCTTGAGGTCTGGACTCTGCGTTTGAGAGGTCTTGAGACCTGAGTCCAACGTTTCCTCCCTGACAATTCCTCAGCAGACGAGTAAAAGACGGGCTCAATCGTCTGCGGGTGGGAGTGACGGTCTCTGGAAGACACGCCCGCAACCACCGAGGATACTTCTGTGCGCCGATCAAGGCCTGCCGAACCCTTTTGCCCTTCGACATTGCTTCTCCCCTGGGCTTGGGAGCTTGCAAGAGGTCCCGGACTGGGAGGACGACTGGCACGCACAGAAGTACCCTCACGCACCACACTGACACTGACACTAGCACTTGGCACTGCACTGACACTAGCATTCGTCACAGCACTGGCACTATTACCACCCACTGCACTCTTGACCTTAAGTTCCTTGACTTCGGCCATAAGAGACTTATGATCACTAACCACCGACTCCACTTTGTCACCTAAAGCCTGAATGGCACTCAAAACAACAGACATATCAGGTTGAGGGCAAATAGTAGGTTCGGGGGTAGCCACTACAGGGGGAGGAAAAGGTAGGGGATCATGAGGTGAGGAAAAAAGTGAAGAGCGAGAAGAACTTCTCCTAACTCTCTCTCTCTCTAACTTGGTTGAATACTTAAGAAATCGGACAAAATCAAGTTCCGAAAGTCCGGCGCATTCCTCACATCGATCTTCCAACTGACAGGGTCTTTCCCTACAGTCAGAACAAGCGGTGTGAGGATCTACCGAGGCCTTCGGAATACGCCTATTACAAGACCTACATCGTCTATGGGGTGGGGCTTGTGAAATGTCAGACATCTTGAATCAAAGAGTTAGCCAAGTGGGGATTCCAAATCAAGCAAAAAGATCGTTAACCATTAATCAGAACTAAATAATAGCTATCTAAGCTAATATAGAAGTTTTCCAGTAAAGCGACAGCCGAAATCTGAGAGAAATACTTCACCAAAAGCCGTGAAAATACTCCAAGATCATAAGCGTATCCCAGAACGTCTTGCCGGAAGCACGACAGAGGAAAAATTGAGGAGGTGTCAACAAGAAGTACTGTAGTACCTGGCCACAGGTGGCGCTGGTGAGTACACCCCCTTCTAGTATTGTGATAGCTGGCGTATCCCTCCCGTAGAATTCTGTCGGGCAACGGAGTTGACAGCTACATGATTATCGGGTAAGTTTAATATTGAAAAATACAGAGCTGATAAACTGAAGCGCATTTTTTTCTATTTTCAAAATAAGTTAATGGCAAAATCAAATTTATAAAGTCTGATATTTATAATATCTCTAATTAACCGTTGACTTTGGGTACATTGCAACTAATTGGCCTGCTAAAAGATAAAAAAAAAAATGCAACAAAGAACAGATTCGTTTGTTACTCTTCTCAAGGTCAGCACAATGAGTCATTATTTCAGAGCGAAAGGAATCTTGTTTGTTTTCATGCAGGTTCACAAACAATGAAGCTTTGTTTTCTATTAAAATTTCGTAGAAAAAACAATATATTTTTCTCAATAGAGATGAGAAAAATAATTCGTTATCGCTCTCACCAAAGTGCCGAGATTTTTTATTCGTAAATGTTTTGCGCCTGACATCTGAAAAAAAAGAGGCTTTTTATATGATTCATATTAAAAAAAGAAAACGCAATTAATTGGCTGACCTACTTTGTTGCAGGGTGACGCAGAAGATTTGATTTGATAAACTTTTTTTTCCCTTATTCAATTCTAACAGTCTGAGTTATTGCCAATTTTCAATATATATATATTATATATATATATATATTATATATAATATATATATATATATATATATATATATATATATATATATATATATATATATATATATGTGTGTGTGTAAATACACATAATTACATAGAATATATATATATATATATATATATATATATATATATATATATATATATATATATATATATATATATATATATATATATATATATATATATACAGTGTGTATATACACATAATTACATAGAATATATATATATATATATATATATATATATATATATATATATATATATATATACATAATTACATAAAATGTATATATATATATATATATATATATATATATATATATATATATATATATATATGTGTGTGTGTGTGTAATTACATAGTATACATACACAAACACACTTACTCTTAAATACCCTGCTTGTAAAATTCGAGCCGCAATCTGACTGAATTTTACGAGGCAGTCCATACCTGGAGAAAAACTCCACTAATTTGTCAAACACAGCTTTTGAGGTTATTTTCTTCATTGGGAAGGCCTCAGGAAAACGTGATGCTCTATCCATTATGGTCAGGAGATGCGTAAACCCTAACTTCGTCCTAGGCAGAGGTCCTACCACATCAATTACCAATTCTGCAAAGGGTTCTCCAATTGAAGGAATTGGGTTAAGAGGAGCCTTGGGAATAGGTTGATTGGGTTTACCCATCACCTGACACACTTCACAAGTTCTTACAAATTTCTTCACCGAAGACTTCATTCCTGGCCACCAAAAACATTTACTCAACCTACAAAAAGTTTTACTTAAGCCTAAGTGGCCAGAAAAGGAGTCCTCATGTGAAAGGCTTAACACAGCCTCCCTAAACTTGGTAGGTACGACAATTTGTCTTAAACAAGAAGTCACATTTAGTTGATGAGTTGGGGGACGACTGACCCTATACAACAATCCTTTCAAAACCACAAACCTGGGCCTGGTCAAATCGTCAGTATTACCTAACTCAAATGAAAATTCATCTTTTTGAGCCTGTATGAAAGAGAGACGGTCAATATCGGATTTCAATAATTTAAACACTCCAAAACTAGAACTACTGCTACTACTACTACCTTCTACTAGCCCGGGCTTCTCTACCTCTACTTCTAAATTACTTAAATCTAGGTCATCATCATTATCAGCTTCTGCTGCACGCTTAGCAGAGGCTCGAGTAGTTATTGCCACAGGGCAAGCCGTGACTGAAACAATTGGAAATAATTCCTGCCCCTCAGCACTCAACATATCATTCCCAAGGATTCCGTCTATTCCTGTTATCGGCAGGCTCTCAACTACCGCCAGCTCAGTAACCTTATGATACCCTGGGAAGGACAGCTCCACCCTTACTAAAGGAGCAGATACAACTGTATCAGGAAATCCTCCCAGGACCACGTATTCTCCAGTATAGGGAACTAAGTTAGACAAGGACCCTGCCAACACCAAAGATCTAGCGGAGCCTGTGTCCCTCAAGAATTTAACATAAAGTGTAGAGGTCTCACATTTCAGTTTTCCTGGGTAGACATATTTGTTAAATGGTCATAAATTACCAGTAGACTCACACAATACAGGTTTTACTTTACCTACATCTGGTTCACTACTAACCTGGGGATCAACAGTTTTACCATTCTTACTCTCTGAAATAGAATAATTTGAGATTAGTGAGATTGGCGTAGGCTGATTAACATTATTTTGACTCTTAATTTGATTCTTTTGGAGGTAACGGCTCCTGGCTTTACATTCAGCTTGTCGATGCCCTGGCTTATTACACCAAAAGCAATTACCTCCAATTTGATTAGTTTTACCCGAATTGCCACGGTTAGAAAAAAACAGTGTGTGCCTACCACTCAAGTCCTTTCTGAAGCCACTACCAACATGATTACTCATGCTACTATTTGGGGTACTAGATTGGTTTTTAAAGGGATTATTCGACTTAGAAGACGAATTACTATTATTATTAGGGTATGAGGACGAGAAGTTACCTGACCCAGCCCGATGGGTCAGGACAAACTCATCAGCTACCTAAGCCGCCTTGGACAAAGTTAAAATTTTAGTGTCCTCCAGATGAACCCTCAATTCTTTACTACACACCTTCTTAAACTCCTCCAGTACCATCAGTTCCCTCAAGGAAGAAAAGGAAGCAACTTGACGACTTTTCAGCCAGTTGTCAAACTGCTCCTTCTTGAGACGAGCGTACTCAACATAAGACATAGAATTGGGCTTGCCAGTGGTTCGGAATCTCTGGCGATAGGCCTCAGGGACCAAATCATAGGCCCTGAGAACCTCTTCCAATGCATTATACACCCGCAGTGCCTTGCCCGTCAATCTACACTGTATGAGTACCGTCCACATTTCTGTGAGCCAAGACAACCGGGTGGCAACTCTCTCAAAAGCTTTAAAAAATTCTGGTACGCTCCCCTCATCAAAAACTGGAATTAACTTTAGTGCACCCGAAATATTAAATTTGTCTGATGATGAGCTATAGGGAGAACTAACATGATTAGGGGACCCTTGCACCTTGGCCAACTCAAGCTTAAGCAACTCAATCTCATGTTTCCGGGCCCTCTCGTCCTCCTCAAACTGCAGCTTCAATAACTCAATTCCCTCACAAATTACATGGAACTCCTCCTGCCCCATTACATGAGCAGAAGGTGTTACATGGTTGGGAACAGCCTCCTCAGCTAAAAAGGGGTTAGTTGAAATATTAACATTTTTAACAGCTCTGGCGGAAGTAGGAAAATTGGCCGGACCTTCATACATAACCTTTACGACAGGGGAATCAGCGAACAGGGACAAACCAGGATTTATGCTCACATCATCGACTATGGATCCTTCTTGGTCCGACCCAAAATCAGTGCCACTCTCAAAATCACTGGCTAGGCCGCTAGTTACCTCATTACCCTTAGCCAAATCTTGGGACACTTTTTCCTTAACCAGTTTTAACAAATTGGCCCGAGTGTCAGAGGACTTATGAGGGATCTCCAACCACCGGGCACACTGTACCAAATAAGCCCTTGTCAAAACTCCTAAATATTTCAAACAGTCAGCCGAACCCAAGAATTCCGACGGGTCAAAAGTAAAGTCCTTCATTTTAATGAAAATAATATCCTATGGGGAAGGAAAGCAACTAAACCAAAAATCAAATATCAACAATAAATACTGTCAAATCCCTCCAGAGCTGAACTGCTCCCCCAAACACCGAGTACACCTGCGTACGATCCTGTCACGGTCGCCACTTGTTACGACCCGTGTAGGCCGTAGATCTGGTTCTTTAAACTTTGATTTTTTAAAGGAATCGTAGGCAGTACATTATTTATGTAACACGGTGAACTGAGGGAAGACAGAACAAAAACACTGGAAAAATCTAACAATATTTATTACAATACACTTAAATAAATTCAACCTTGCACCAGGAGTAACAAAAAGCTCCTAAGACAAACAACAATGATTAAACAAAAATGACCTGGAGGACTAATATACGGAGTCCTCTAAATACACAAGGTTGACCTATATCTAAAAATCTTAACCCTAACAAAGAAAAACTAAACAGATCAAAAGTATGGCTCATATATTAAGCCGGGCCCACAAATATCCACAAACCACTACCCTATTACTAAACATATAGGAATAAGGAAGACAGGAGAAATGAAAAGGCAGAAAACCTTAAAATTACCTACCTATACACAAA
>NC_090736.1:23414721-23419721 GCF_036898095.1 Palaemon carinicauda | reverse complement strand
CCTTGGAACAATTTTTCTCTGGTCATCTGGACCATTGAGACAAATGACCTTACCGTTATCCGTCATTACCACTAATCATAGATAATGTTAGTGCTTCCTGCCCCCTACGGGGAAGAGTCATACTAGACTAGAAAAGGGGCTTCAACAAGGGAGAAACAGAGTTCCAGTGCCGGTGCCATCCTAGGCAGCAGAAGAATGTCTATTCTTCAGCCTAGGGTCTGTGAGCACAGAACTAGTCTTCTAGACCGCAGGGAGAAGGTGGCAGCATCATACAACCACTTCAAGTGCGGCCTAGGGAGGGCTAGCCTCCTATGCCGGCAGCCTAGCCGGCAGGGGATTGACTATTCACCCTGCTGGCCGGCTACCAGCACAAGACTATATACTCTGATGTTCTGACCGATTCCCAAAACCTGCTATCTGCGGCTAAGGAAAGGGACAGAAATTCCTAGGCTAGTCATGCCTGAATGAAAACTCGAGGCACGACCCACTAGGGTTGTAGCCTAAGGCTACTTTCAGAGGGAAGGAGGGATTACCCTTAAATCTCCTCTTGAGACGAGTATCGGTTATATAATAATTCTAGGAGATATCTATATCCGCTTGAATTGATAAAACGATACATGAGGGTAAACGGGGAAATGTCTGAAAGTATACTACATTGCCTAGGTTAGGTTACCTAGGTAAGACGAGATCTCGGTTACCTAAATCACCGAAACTCTAACGTATACGATTGACATAGAAAAGGAAAAATTATGCATACCATAAATATCTTTACAAGTATAAATTGCCCAAATCGCTTTCATAATTAATTGATTAATGCTATTTCACCCGGGAATGTCGTTCTACTAACTAAATAACACATGCCTAATGAACGACAGCGCCCATGGCACCTCCGGTAACAGGCCTAGCTCCTAAGCACAATAAATTACTCTAATTTCACTGTGGAACAGGAGCTAAATTATACACATTTTAAGAATCAATACTCATTTTTCCAGAGGCGAAAGAAGCTGGAGATTACATAATAATCCTCGCAGAATCGATCAAAAAAGTTAGATCAACAGGGAACACCACCGTGCGAATTCGCTACAAAATTAGGAATATCCGCCATCTTGGATATGGCGCCGTCTTGATACTTAATACTAGTATGGAAAATAGGGTAACCTTGATAACGGCTCCCATTCTAAAATTGCCACTCTTCCCTCTCGAAGCAAAAACGCTATTCGGGGTGAAGATCACTATGTGTCGTATCAAGATATACGTCCCCTGATTTATGCGATATCCTTAAGAGAATGTTAAGGATATTCGTGCCAGGAGTTAGAATTCTGGAGACATGAAGGTAAATTCTCTGGCAATATCAATGTAGTTCATATATCCCTTGGAAGCTACTATTAGGAACCTTCCATCAGGACGACATGGCTTGAGCCCAAAAAAGTAATCAGCACATATTGGTAGAGAAAAATAGGTCTTCAAAGAAATTTGTGATGATAATTACAGAAAATAGAATTGGATTCTTCAGACAAGAAATTAAAAGAAACCAAATCTAGATTCCCAGAGAATTTATCATCAAAATCAAAAAGAAACAAAATTAGATTTACGATGAATAATTTCCATGAGACAAAATCACCTACGATAGGTCAGTTTCCATACAGGTGGAACGGGAACATGAATAGAAAAAATTCAATGGCCATTGCTAAACTAATTCAATTACGCCTAGATAAGCCTTTTCTTCTAGTTACCAGTATCTACTAATATACTAGTATTTAGCTAGTTAACAATATGTTTCGTGCAGATACCCAAATGGGGCACATGCATCACGTTTCATGAAGATACCCACAAGGGGGTATGTATATGCATCAACTTTGGGTAGAATATCAACAATGGATTTTTTACAATTAGAAGCGCATCAGAATGTGGTCAACTTTTCTCAGTAATGTTACATCTGATAAGCAGAATTTAGTACATGTAACAAGGCACACCTCATAGGCGGTTGATATCTATAATAATTGTGCTTATGATGAACTGAAAATGAGTTTAATATTGACATAAATAGATTTTCTTTAAACTTGGAGTTTTTACTCTATGGTTGAGTTCCAACTATTTGCTAGCAAAATATTGGGAACAGATTCACATGTTTTAGTAATATATATTACTTATTCTATATATAATTGCCAAATTTACAATAGTATTACTGGAATTGTGACATTTGTTTTAGTAGTTCCTTTTTAATAACGTAACCATGTGCTTCTCCGAATTTTACCTGAATACGAATGTTTCTACTTCTTGTCAAAAGATGGCAGTATATCTCCCTTGTTCCATTCATGTGAATGATTCTATCCAATTGGAAAAGGGTGGTACATTGACACTTAGAAATGTTTGTCGGGTGTAAATTATACTTATTTCCAATCACGAAGGCTAATCTGGCTATTTGTTAACCAAAATGACGTCATAGAATATTCCAGAACGAAAGGATTAAATTGCTCTACATATTGTTTACTTTCATGGCCAATAGATGGCCTTAACAAAATGCTGCCAAATTGCTAATTCCCCTCCCCCCCACCAACCCCTCATTATAATTTTAATTATTCCATTTACGTTACAATTTGGTCAGAAATCTTCTAGAAAACCTAAGCACTTGAGCTTGTGGTTCCTTGTTGTCTGAGCCATACTTAGTGCTCCTTCTGAAATTTCAAATTTCACAATAAATGCCAGACATATTTCCTCAACAAACAATCGTTAGTTCACTTGTATTTGGGGGTCCCGGGGGTTTGCCAGATTGTGCCACATGTACTCAAATCAATAAGACAATCAAGTCATTAAGCCATCATTTAATCTAATTTTCAATGACAGTCTATGAAACCATAAAATGATGACCTTTTCATTGTGCGACATGTAATGTTAGTAAGAACTACGTACAATAACAAGATTGTTATATTCTAAAAGGCAAAATATCGAAGTCCCCCCCCCCATAGCTCCCTCCCTTAAATCGTAATGAGTTTTATTTTACAGCTAATAGATGGCATCAGAGGTACACTGTCCCAAATAATATAGTGAATTATTACTTTCACGACCACGTGGTTAAGAAAGTGTGCTGGGTAGGTGGATGCTAGAGAATTGGTAAACTGTCGAACTATCGTTTCCTTATTATTAATGGATATTTTTATCAGATAATCCTGTGAATTTCCCAAAGGATATTGGACGCAACCCAAGTTTACTTAAAAAAGTGTTTAGCATTTCTTTTTTTTATTAGAACACATAGATATTAAGTCATGACCCTGTAAAAATTACACAGGTAACAATCATCAGCATAGTTAATGTTGGTTGGACGAGTTTGGGACAGCGCTGCCAAATGAAATCTCCTTAGATCTAGAATTACATTATTCTTTAGAGATTAAAATAATCTAATGCTTAATAGTTATATGTCAATAGGTGCATGGCTATGGTGTAATTTGATGTTCTTATAATTACCGTAATGAACATACACAAATCGAATAACGAAAAAGAAAATAGTCACATATCTGTGTCTTCGCCACCGTCTGCTGTGTTGCGTCATCCAACTTCGAATTTTTGTTTGTTGATAAGGACGTTCCAGAGTGTAAATCAGTTATACAATGAACCATATCATAATTTTCTTTATAAATGTATTCATGTCAGTAAAGCTGTTCCTTGGTTCAATATAGGTTGAAAGAAGCCTTTAAGTACATTTCGTAAGCGGTTTTCTTTCTACTGTATTTTATTCAATTCTGGCTTTCGAATTTGAACGAGTTCACTCCGAATCATTATTTTTTAGAATGTCATCGTAATCTTTTATATTTAAACTCGCAACAAATGTTTTCATGTTGAACAGGCTGACATTAGTTTTTATATCTTATATATGAAAGATTTGTTTTAGTGTTGTTAATGTCCTTAAAATATTTTATTTCAATTGTTCATTACTTCTCATATAGTTTATTTATATCCTGATTTCCTTTCCTTATAGGGATATTTTTCCCCGGTGGAGTCTATGATCTTATTGTGTCCTGCTTTTCAAAGTAGGGTTGAAGTGTAGCTAATAATAATAATAATAATAATAATAATAATAATAATAATAATAATAATAATAATAATGTTTTTTTTTTGGGGGGGGGGGTGATAAAACCAGATGTACATTTAGTTCATTGAAATTCTGTTTGAATCAACAAATGATAATAAGCGATGTATGCAATACTCTTCAAACAAACGAACATCAAAAGATTTACCAAAACTTGCAAAGACTTACTTTACATAAGTAATGAATAGATAAGTATTTTACTATTATGAGAAAATGAATAAAATTTCGTTCACTCAAAGGAAATTTTAATTGATCGCTGGTCCTGCCATTAGTTGGGTGAATGATGCTCTAACGTGAATGAATGAAACTCGTCTCATTTGATGACTCTTTCAAAACAACCGACTACAAATGAAGTTTCAGTGGAATTGGAGATTTTTGATAACTGGTCACTCTGTAAATTACAAAGCCTTATGAAACTTAAATAGGACACGGCCATTATCTCATTTTATATCCAAAGACAACACATAAACGTTTGATCACAAGACAAATCTTGAGAGAGAGAGAGAGAGAGAGAGAGAGAGAGAGAGAGAGAGAGAGAGAGAGAGAGAGAGAGAGAGAGAGAGTGCAGCTTTTATAGTGATATATAGTAAATCTTCTGAAAATTCGAAAGGATTATGATGAGTTTAAACACATTTCATATTTCAATCTGGAAGGGAAATCAAATGTCATCATCATATATGAACTGTTGGTCTGCTTCTAGTCTTAGCGTTGCTTATATCTTAAGTGGAAGTATGAGCCAAATTTACTCAATTTATACGTTCTAATTTTAAAATTCCTAGAAAAAACTGTTCGAGTATAATAAACTTGGATCTTCGTCAAATATCTTGAGATTTATGGAGATTATATATATATATATATATATATATATATATATATATATATATATATATATATATATATATATATATTATCATCA
>NC_090736.1:23397221-23399721 GCF_036898095.1 Palaemon carinicauda | reverse complement strand
TCGAAATAACAAGAGCAAGAGAAACTTGATAAAATGTGTCCGAGAGTAGCCTACCATCAAGCAAGAGATCTCTCAAGAATATAACCTAACCATTTGGGATTATAAAAACACTAATACTTGTAATGACAAATTATGCTATTTCAATAACTCTGAATCGGATACAATTTTGATCAGGTAGTTCCCATTGGAATCGAATAAAATTTCAAATTCGGCTGTTATTTATTACCTAAAACGCATCATGTAAAAAGACATCACAATAAGTTAACGTTTTTTTTTTTTTTTTCATTTAATAAACAAAAAATTAGAGGACCATCGTTTCTTTGATCCTATTTTTATCCCAAGAGAGTGTAATCTCTTTCGAAAATAACACGTCTGTCGATCTGTCTTTATGCAACTATTATTAACGCTTCTTTCTTCAGCAAACTCACCAATCTCTGTCTACCTATCTATCTGTAGCCATTCTTTTGTAACTAGAGCACGCAACCCTTCAAAGATGACGACTAAATATTTAGATAGATATGCACACAAACTCACATGCACACACACAGTGTACCTCCCTGGGTAACCTTTATCACCAGGGTATGACTACTCCCTTTCCCCGTCTCAGAGTCTGAGAAACACCAAGTAGTTGTGCGTCTGGTAATGTCACTTACGTGACCCGATATATATATATATATATATATATATATATATATATATATATATATATATATATATATATATATATATATATATATATACAGTGGTACCTCTACATACGAATTTAATCCATTCCACAACCGACTTCGGATGTAGAAAATGTTCGGATGTAGAAACGAATTTTCCCATAAGAATACATTGAAATAGGATTAATCCGTGATTGAGCCCAAAAACCTATGATAACTCCTTAATAAATTACTACACATAATTACACATGACAATATGCACTCTAAATTAGATAATAGACATGTAAAAAAGAATAATTATCAAGAAATAATAAATAAGAAAAGGGTTTTTAGCGTCACTTTACCTTAGAAACTCCAGCGCAGGTGTTGGTCTTGCTACGCAGAAAGGAGACGGACGGGCAGCGAGGAGGTAGAGACGTTGACTACGATAAACGTACACTACCGTAACTTATTCTAACTTACACTAAGTGAACTTTAACCTAACTTAGCTTATTTATTTTTTTTATTTTTATATTTTATATTTTTTTTACATTTTCTTTTTTCTTTTTGATGATTAATTTTAATCACTTTCACTCTACACTTAAAATTGATTGAATTTTCTTCTCTTCAATCTTTGCCGTTTTCTTTGTTTCACTTTCTTTCGCTTCACTCTTTGCTGTTTTCTTTGAACCACTTCCTTCCTCTTCATCACGAGTTCGCTTCGTAGTTTTTTAAAGAAGCTATCGATAGAAAGTTGCTTGGTACAGCTTTTCAGAATGTTTCGAAAATAAATTAGGGAAACATTATCAAACTACGCAACTACACGACAAACCTGCAATTTCTTTGGATGGTATTTGTCGATGAAGTCGACCACGTCTTGATGTTTTCCTAACACCTCTTTTATTTGCGCCGAACCTAACACATGTTCTACCTCCTCGATCCCTTCCTTGTCATCACTCATGTGCTCAGACATAGCATGGAGTTCCATGAGCTCCTCTGTAGTAAGTTCTTTTGCAAGTTCACTCACATGGACGCCAAGCTCATACTTTTCAATAATTCCTTGCTTTACTTCTAAAGAAAGCATTTCCTTATTCCTTTTCTCACCACTACCACTACCACTTGCGAAACTAAGCCTTTTAGGACCCATGATTTACGTAAAATAGTGTAAAAGGATGAAAGTAAAAAATCACGATTAAAACACAGTTAATAGCAGAACGCAAAGGGCACAACCACACGAAGCCAACGAGAACAGAGGAATGTCCCAAGCCATGCTAATTGAGGGTCCCTCCGAGGTAGAAATGCTGCCTTCTATCGGCGGAAATAAAAAATACATACGACGCTATGAGTACCATCTACATGCACGGGTTTTGTTTACTTCGGGTGTCGAAAAAAAATTTGGGTGTAGAGTAGGAACGTGTTCGAATTGTACTTAGCGTGTCGAAAAATTCTGATACAACTGGTACGACGAAAATTGCTTACTTCGAGTGTCAAAATAAAATTCCGGTATAGAGTCGAAAAATTGCTCAAATTTTACTTCGGATGTTGGAAAATTCGGATGTAGATACGTTCGTGTGTAGAGGTTCCACTGTATATATATATACATATATAAATATATATATATATATATATATATATATATATATATATATATATATATATATCTATATATATATATATATATATAAATATATATATATATATATATATATATTTATATATATATATATATATATACTATATATACATTTATATATAAATATATATATATATATATATATATATATATATATATATATATATATATATATATATATATATATATATATATATATATATATATATATATATATATTCAA
>NC_090736.1:23382221-23387221 GCF_036898095.1 Palaemon carinicauda | reverse complement strand
TGGCTTAGAAAATAATAGTACAAATAATAATAAATGTAAAAGTGGAGTTCCCTTTTCTACTTTTCTATGCAAATGGAATTCATAAATCATGGAGAGTGAAAAAAATGAAATAAATTTCTCAATGGATTTTGAAATGACAAGCAAATGCTCCTTGGGGGATGATTTTTATATTCTTATTGAGGACGATTTTTATTTTTGCACAGAACTTATATTTTACATGGCATTAAGCAAATGTATATTGAATTTTTTTCAAGCATTGTGTTGTGATTTAGATATAAGCTTTTTCGACTTAAGTAATGACATCACAGTCTTTACATTGTACCAAAAATAAGAAAATCTACGAGAGTCATGTAAAATGATTGTTGAGAAATATTAAAAAACGAAAATAAACAGGCAAATCAGTTTTTAAAAAGAAATAGAAGAATAAAACATAAATCTTACATAATCTACGTTGAAATGATGATTGAGGAACATTAAAAGAAAAAGAAAATAAATATTCGAATCCGTACTTGAGTTCATGGTGGAAAAAAAATAAACATTTGTATCAAAGAAAGGAAAGAATAAAACTTACATTTTTGCGTGAAATCGCTGACATAGAAGCCAAAGAAAGCTTCCAGGGAATGCGTTAAAGCTTTAAAGTGTCTCTGTAAAGCGTTAAAGCTTTACTGTATCTCTGCAAAGTGTTACAGCTTTGAAGTATCTCATATCGAAGGTCAAATGGCTTAGGTGGAGGACTATGTGTGCAGTGGAAATTGTCATAATTTTGTTGAAATGTAAACACTAACGAGGACGATGCAATCCCAGGAAGCTGGCCTGGCAATGGTTGGATTGTGCAACAACGAATGATGAAATATATTTTTGTTTTAAATAAAAATGATCTTATTACATCAAACGATAAACATGTCATTTACTGGGACATAAAATGTTATCAGCAAAAATATATGACGGAAGTGGCAGATAATTAAAGATAATTCCCTTAATATAGTACTTAATGAAGGCGTCATATAATTGAATATAAAACTGTTAATGGTATATATGACGAACACGTCCCAAGACTGTATCTCATGAAGGTGTCATTTGAGTCAAAATAAACATGATAAAAGTTAAACATGAAAAAGCAATAATTTTTAAAGAAAATTCTCCTGCAATTACCAATATTTGACGACAGTATAATATACCTAGATAAATCAGATAATGGCATAAGATATGAGGAAGGCGAGTGTAAATAAATCTGTTGATATATATTTAAATGTCATTAACATTACATTAGCCAATATATCATAAAAACTGAAAATTGATAAAAAGGGTCAGAGTAAATTGGACGAACATTCAATTTGACATATAAGAGTGTCATATGATTTGAAATAAACCAGCCAAGAATTGTAAATAAATCAGATATGAATATTACATCTTGATATAATGACGCAGGAGTCAAAAAAACTTGAAACTAAACTGCTATCAGATGCATGGAGACCAACAGGGAATCTTAAAAGCCATAAAAATAGTGTTTAATCTCCAATCTATATTATAAAAAGATACCTGAAAACGTTAAAGGCAACTCATGACTGGCAGAGGTCAATAACACTGACAATGCTCTAAAGACTGACCGTATTTGCATATGATCAGCACCCAAGCCTCACACCACCCAAGCTAGGACCAGGAAGAGTCAGGCAATGGATACTTAGGACTCAACAAGCTCCCCCAAACCACTCATCTTTATCTCACATGGTGGGGATGCAGATACGATAAGAAACTATCGAGCTTGAGCGGGATTCAAACCCCAATCCAGCAGAACGCAAGGCAAGGACGTTTACAATAAGCTATGAAAACCCTTGGAAAAAAGGACTATTTTACATTCAACTTGCAACGCTAAGAGACACAAGTACCTATTAATATAATGGGTAAGCATCAAGATAATAATATTTAATCTCCAGTCTATACATACCAAGTGTATTTATATCTGCTAACTAATTTTTTTATATTTTGATTTTATTTCTTTTAACACTTGTTAAGAATTTAATAAGTATTATTGATTTCACTAAACGGATGACTTGATCGAATATTTAAGCCAATATATAAGTACAAAAAAAAGTACAACAACAATAGCAAAAATTTCTTACATAATTCGAAACCATTTTACACAGTAGATCGGTTAATGGAAGTTACAGTTAATAAAACGTGACAATGAAAAAGCAATAATAATAATAATAATAATAATAATAATAATAATAATAATAATAATAATAATAATAATCCCCTCATAAGTCAAGTAACGAGTAGCATTGGAAATAAGTAGCAAAAAGAAATAAGCAAAATAATATTTGCTACATGTAATCATAAGTATGTTGCTCTGTATTGATGATACATTGAAATCTTTGAATATCTGCAAAATAATTAACCTTAGCAAAATTTTATAATAAGACTCATGTAAATAGTGAAAAATATTACACAAATGAAAAATAAAGGAAAAAACTGTCAAAACTATAAAACTAAAAGTCTGTCAATAATTAAGTAAACATGGTTTAAAAGGTTTAAGGCCACTCTTGAATACCAGAGGCAAGCGGTGACATTATCCTATCAAGCAGGGCAAAGACCTGGAGACTGACCATACATATATAATGATCAGCGCTCAAACCGCCTCTCCACCCAAGCTATGACCATGGAGGACCAGGCATCAATGGCTGCTGATGACTTAACAGAAAGACCTTTAGGCTCCTGACAATCCACCATCCTTAGCTCACAAAGATAGTAAAGTTGTAGCGACCAAAGGAACTAACGAGTTTGAATGGGACTCGAATCCCAGTCTGGCGATCACCAGTCAGGGATGTTACCACATAAGCCACCACAATGGTAATAATTATGACGTCAAGATTAAAAGTAAGATTTCCTACATTTATATTGATAGTCTCTGTTGTGAACTAGATAATATTCAATGAAACGCCCCCACCCCCCCAAAAAAAAAAAAATATATATATAATTTTCCTTTGGGTTAAAAGATGTAAAGCTAACACTCACCGGGATGATTGATTGTTCGACCTGTCTTTTGGCATAGCGATAAAAGGAGAAACTGAAAATAGAAAAATGATCGTGCAGAAATGAATACATCATCCCACCACCATTTAATCGAAGTTATCAGAAGTTCTTCACTTGCCTGTATCTTTATATAGTTGGATTTTGCTAGGGATCCTTCTTAGACGTAATGCATCGTGCTAATAAATCTCTTAGTTTACAATAGAAATTTTGAGGAACAATTTGTGAGTCGATAGTTCGAGCCTCGCTCAACCCCGATTACATGCAGTAGCATCACCAAATTCCCCATCGTTTTAGTTTCACCTGCTGAATCATCAGCAGCTATTGCCTAGTGCTCCCTGGTCGTACCTTGGGTAGAAAGGGTGCTTATATACTTATTATATGTATCTATAATTGGTCTCAGGGATATTGTCCTGATCCTTGCTTCTGCAGCTCATAAGTAACCTTTAAACCAGGCATGATAAACCTACGACCCACGACGTGTTGTTGTGCGACCTCGAAACTTTTTTAATATGTTAGTGAATTTTCGGGATTTTGGTTCACTTAAATATTTTTAATTATATTTATCTATAACTCGTAATCATCCTTGTTATCATTAGGAAATTCATGTAAGAGATGTTAGATTTATGTAAACTTTCATAGTAAGAAACTAAAACTAGGAAGAAAAGAAAAATTAGTGTATATTTGGCAAGTTATATTTTTTGCATATATGTATTAGGGGCGGCCTTCACTAACTACAAATAAAGAATATATGTAAAACTTCCGTACAAACCAATAAGCCTCTGATAAAATATCTGGAATTTCAGAAATAATTATTAAAAAAAAAAAAAAAAACTTGCTTATCACAGTTCAAAAATAATTTGTTATTAACCATAAGAAACCCCTATAAATAAATCAATGAAAGTTAGAAATAAATTTGATATATGGAAGCAATACTATGAAAACACGATAATATAGTTCTTTTACCGATGATAACATTATAAAAGTACGAAGAAATAAAGGAAAACAGATAAAAGAAATTAGGTATAAATATAAGGATGTGAAATCCAGTATCACTAGAAAAACGTTCAGTAGTAAATCATGTAAGCTAAACACACACACACACACACACACACACACCACGAGCCAAACTATGAGGTAGGAAACCCAGTCGCAAATTTATGAAGACAGTTGCTTTTCCTTTCGAGCCAGACCAGAGGCAATAAAAAGCAATAACATTTCCTTAGCGCCTTAAGAGGGGTGATAACGATATTGGAAGACCACTTCGCCTTGTTATCGCATCTCAAGATCTTATATGAAGAGCTAATAATGTGCGGAGAGAGCCAAGATGTTGCTCTCTTTGCGAGATACTAATTGTTCAGTTGCATGATAACACCTGCGGCACTTTTTCTCCGTGTACGATTCTGTTTCGTTTATTCAAATATACGCTTGGTAAAGGGTGAGTGATTATACTAATCAACAATAGGATATCTACTACTACTACTACTACTAATAATAATAATAATAAAAATAATAATAATAATAATAATCTTTGAGAAGTACACCCTCTTTCAGGTAAGTCTCGTTAAAAATGATGGCAGCCACAGTAGCAATTATTTTATAACTGAGCTTTTCAATGGCTCGGATTATTATTTCTTCTTCTCAACAATACTGCATTTTATAGGTAGTTGGTTGGCCATGGCACCAGCCACCCATTGAGATACTACCAATACAGAGTTATTGGGTCATTTGACAAGTCAGACAATTCTACATTTTATCCCTCTCTCTGATTACGGCTCATTTTCCTTTTGCCTATACATACACAGAATAGTCTGGACTATCATTTTCCCATTTTCCTGTCCTCATACACATGACAACACTGAGATTACCAAACAATTCCTCTTTTCCCAAAGGATAAACTAATGTAGTGTAATTGCTCAGTGGCTACTCCCCACTTGTTAAGGGTAGAAGATACTTTTTAGCTATGATAA
>NC_090736.1:23374225-23376725 GCF_036898095.1 Palaemon carinicauda | reverse complement strand
GCAAATGTTGACGTTCAGTGCTTATTAATATTCCCCGTTTATTCAGCCAGTTTCATTAATTGCTCATTAATATTGACTTTCAACACCAATATTATCAACATTAGGAAATCCATTTCCGTTTCGAATTAGTCTCGACTCACTTATCTCATTCTCGACGCTCATTCGCCAGCCTTGGAAGATTAACTAATTTGGGAAATTAACTAATTGTTCTAACTTTTATCTTGATTAATTCCCTATTTGATACATAGTTTGGTCCATGTCAGTGCGTTTACTATACATGAGTATATACGTTAATATTGGTAACGAATTATATTAATGAATAATCCTTTTCCTTTTGCATTTCCGTTTGATAAAATAGAATTGATGACAAATGGTTTAATCAATGATGCTCAAACAAATTCATGGTGTAAAATAAGATATATTTCTAATAAGGAAATTTTTTAAGGATAACTAATAGCTCATACCCAACAACCTCAAGTTTGCATCTTTACTCATTCTAACTTCTAAATTATCGTAAGAGTTTTTCCATATCATTTATTCTTAACTTGACTCAATCCTACATGCGCCAATTATTATCATTATTATTATTATTATTATTATTATTATTATTATTATTATTATTATTATTATTAGCTAAGCTATACAATCCTATTTGGAAAAGCAGAATGCTATAAGCCCCAGGGCTCCTACAGGGAACATTAGCCCAGTGAGAAAAGCAAATAAAGAAATAAATAAACTACAATAGAAGTAATGAACAATGAAAATAAAATGTTCTAAAAACAGCAGAATATTAAATTAGATAATTCATACATAAATTATTAGAAAATACTTATATCAGCCACATCAATATAAAACGTTTAAACGTTCGAAGCTGCTCTGACCATTTATGTAGAAACGAACAGGGCTCCATGTATCAATGTACGGTATATCTGACGTCGAGTCTGAACTAACCTGACAAAGTTTTCAGCCCAAGGTTGGTACATATCATCCCTCAACTTCCCGTAACCAATGTAATCACCATTGGTCCTCATCCAAGGAGGGGCTGTCCAGGGGGAGGCGTAAACCTTCAGAGGATGCGAAGATATGGCCTTGGCCTTTTGGATTACTGGGATCTGAGGGAAGATATACGGAGGCCCAGAATCGGGGGCATTATTATTATTGACTCTATTCAAGCAAGAAGAAAATAGGCAAAATATGATAAACATACGTATGCACTCACACATACATACATACATACATACACACATATACATATATGTGTGTGTTTGTATTCTCTCTCTTATGTATATATTTATACATACATATATATCTGTGCTTGTATGCATGTGTATAATATATATATATATATATATATATATATATATATATATATATATATAATATATACACACATATATATATATAATATATATACATATATATATATATATATATATATATATATATATATATATATATATATTATATATACATATATATATATATATATATATATATATATATATATATTATATATACATATATATATATATATATATATATATAATATATATATATATATATATATAATATATATATATATATATATATAAACACACAAACTTATTGGTGACAAAAAAGTATTATCACACATCATGATAAGTAATTATTGACCTTATAATCCGGGTCCTCTGGCTGGAGGGCGAAGGTGATGAGGTCAACATCCCCTTCAGTGTCGACGTAGGTGTACTTCCTCCAGGAGAAGTCGCAGCTGCCCATGTTGATGCGCACGAGGTTATACTCGATTCCTTTGTCAGCAAAGTACGACCTTTAGGAAAGGGGGAAAGGTAAGTCTCTCTCTCTCTCTCTCTCTCTCTCTCTCTCTCTCTCTCTCTCTCTCTCTCTCTCTCTCTCTCTCTCTCTCTTTCTTATTCCATGGTTTGAGTATGGTCACAGAAAAAAAAACATTAATTGTAAGTAGTATAATTACTTTCCAAACTATTTTTATACTGAATCACATTGCCATACAGTGCCAAATGTATGCATTCATACACACATGGATAGATATATATATATATATATATATATATATATATATATATATATATATATATATATATATATATATATGTATGTATACATATATATATGCATATATATATATATATATATATATATATACATATATATATATATATATATATATATATATATATATATATATATATATATATATATGCATGAAATTAGATGTAAAAGATTATATCTTAATGATTACAAAATAATTATTTTTATAGCTAATTGACACCTTTTTATTAATGGTGATTTGTCCCCAGTGACTGAAGCTTTCAATTTCTGATTATTAGATTAGGTGAAGCGTAACCTTATGTGATCGAGCAGCTAAAAACATCTCGGCTACACTGCGGATGAAACAGAAACTCTTTTTGGTTCCTTCATTGCAATATTAGCCTTTATGTATATGATATTTTTTCTTTTCTGGCTTTAGAGTGAATAATTTAAT
>NC_090736.1:23361725-23364225 GCF_036898095.1 Palaemon carinicauda | reverse complement strand
ATATAACTTGCCAAATATACACTAATTTTTTTTTTCTTCCTAGTTTTAGTTTCTTACTATGAAAGTTTACATAAATCTAACATCTCTTACATGAATTTCCTAATGATAACAAGGATGATTACGAGTTATAGATAAATATAATTAAAAATATTTAAGTGAACAAAAATCCCGAAAATTCACTAACATATTAAAAAAGTTTCGAGGTCGCACAACAACACGTCGTGGGTCGTAGGTTTATCATGCCGTGTTTAAAGGTTACTTATGAGCTGCAGAAGCAAGGATCAGGACAATATCCCTGAGACCAATTATAGATACATATAATAAGTATATAAGCACCCTTTCTACCCAAGGTACGACCAGGGAGCACTAGGCAATAGCTGCTGATGATTCAGCAGGTGAAACTAAAACGATGGGGAATATGCAGATGCTACTGCAAGTAATCGGGGTTGAGCGAGGCTCGAACTAACGACTCACAAATTGTTCCTCAAAATTTCTATCGTAAACTAAGAGATTTATTAGCACGATGCATTACGTCTAAGAAGGATCCCTAGCAAAATCCAACTATATAAAGATACAGGCAAGTTAAGAACTTCTGATAACTTCGATTAAATGGTGGTGGGATGATGTATTAATTTCTGCACAATAATTTTTCTATTTTCAGTTTCTCCTTTTATCGCTATGCCAAAAGACAGGTCGAACAATCAATCATCCCGGTGAGTGTTAGCTTTACATCTTTTAACCCAAAGGAAAATTATATATATATTTGGGGGGGGGGGGCGTTTCATTGAATATTATCTAGTTCACAACAGAGACTATCAATATAAATGTAGGAAATCTTACTTTTAATCTTGACGTCATAATTATTACCATTGTGGTGGCTTATGTGGTAACATCCCTGACTGGTGATCGCCAGACTGGGATTCGAGTCCCACTCAAACTCGTTAGTTCCTTTGGTCGCTACAACTTTACTATCTTTGTGAGCTAAGGATGGTGGATTGTCGGGAGCCTAAAGGTCTACCTGTTAAGTCATCAGCAGCCATTGATGCCTGGTCCTCCATGGTCATAGCTTGGGTGGAGAGGGGGTTTGAGCGCTGATCATTATGTATGTATGGTCAGTCCCCAGGTCTTTGCCCTGCTTGATAGGATAATGTCACCGCTTGCCTCTGGTATTCAAGAGTGGCCTTAAATCTTTTAAACCATGTTTACTTAATTATTGACAGACTTTTAGTTTTATAATTTTGACAGTTTTTTCCTTTATTTTTCATTTGTGTAATATTTTTCACTATTTACATGAGTCTTATTATAAAATTTTGCTAAGGTTAATTATTTTGCAGATACTCAAAGATTTCAATGTATCATCAATACAGAGCAACATACTTATGATTACATGTAGCAAATATTATTTTGCTTATTTCTTTTTGCGACTTATTTCCAATGCTACTCGTTACTTGACTTATGAGGGGATTATTATTATTACTATTATTATTATTACTATTATCATTATTATTATTATTATTATTATTACTATTATTATTATTATTATTGCTTTTTCGTTGTCACGTTTTATTAACTGTAACTTCCATTAACCGATCTACTGTGTAAAATGGTTTCGAATTATGTAAAAAAAATTTGCTATTGTTGTTGTACTTTTTTTTTTTACTTATATATTGGCTTAAATATTCGATCAAGTCATCTGTTTAGTGAAATCTTTAATACTTATTAAATCCTTAACAAGTTTTAAAAGAAATAAAATCAAAACATAAAAAATTTCATTAGCAGATATAAATACACTTGGTATGTATAGACTGGAGATTAAATATTATTATCTTGATGCTTACCCATTATATTAATAGGTACTTGTGTCTCTTAGCGTTGCAAGTTGAATATAATATAGCCCTTTTTTCCAAGGTTTTCATAGCTTATTGTAAACGTCCCTGCCTTGCGTTCTGCTGGACTGGGGTTTGAATCCCGCTCAAGCTCGATAGTTTCTTATCGTATCTGCATCCCCACCATGTGAGATAAAGATGAGTGGTTTGGGGGAGCTTGTTGAGTCCTAAGTATCCATTGCCTGACTCTTCCTGGTCTTAGCTTGGGTGGTGTGAGGCTTGGGTGCTGATCATATGCAAATACGGTCAGTCTTTAGAGCATTGTCAGTGTTATTGACCTCTGCCAGTCATGAGTGGCCTTTAATGTTTTCAGGTATCTTTTTATAATATAGATTGGAGATTAAACACTATTTTTATGGCTTTTAAGATTCCCTGTTGGTCTCCATGCATCTGATAGCAGTTTAGTTTCAAGTTTTCTTGACTCCTGCGTCATTATATCAAGATGTAATATTCATGTCTGATTTATTTACAATTCTTGGCTGGTTTATTTCAAATCATATTACACTCTTATATGTCAAATTAAATGTTCGTCCACTTTACTCTGACCCTTTTTATCAATTTTCAGTTTTTATGATATATTGGCTAATGTAATGTTAATGACATTTAAATATATA
>NC_090736.1:23351725-23354225 GCF_036898095.1 Palaemon carinicauda | reverse complement strand
ATATATATATATATATATATATATATATATACATATACACATATATATAAATTATATACTTGAATATAAATATATATATATATATATATATATATATATAAATATATATATATATATATATATATATATATATATATATATATATAAATGTATATATAGTATACATATATGCATGCATATATATATATATATATATATATATATATATATATATATATATATATATATATATATATATATATATATATATATATATATATATTTATATATATATATATATACAGTGGAACCTCTACACACGAACGTATCTACATCCGAATTTTCCAACATCCAAAGTAAAATTCTAGCAATTTTTCGGCTCTATACCCGAATTTTATTTTGACACACGAAGTAAGCAATTTTCGTCGTACCAGTTGTAATCCGAATTTTTCGACACGCGAAGTACAATTCGAACACTTTCCTACTCTACACCCAAATTATTTTTTCGACACCCGAAGTAAACAATACCCGTGCATGTAGATGATACTCATAGCGCCGTATGTATTTTTTAATTCCGCCGATAGAAGGCAGCATTTCTACCTCGGAGGGACCCTCAATTAGCATGGCTTGGGACATTCCTCTGTTCTCGTCGGCTTTGTGTGGTTGTGTCCTCTGCGTTCTGCTATTTACTGTGTTTTAATCGTGATTTTTTACGTTCATCCTTTTACAGTATTTTACATAAATCATGGGTCCTAAAAGGCTTGGTTTCGCAAGTGGTAGTGGTAGTGGTGAGAAAAGGAATAAGGAAATGCTTTCTTTAGAAGTAAAGCAAGGAATTATTGAAAAGCATGAGCTTGGCGTCCATGTGAGTGAACTTGCAAAAGAACTTACTACAGAGGAGCTCAAGGAACTCCATGCTATGTCTGAGCACATGAGTGATGACAAGGAAATGATCGAGGAGGTAGAACATGTGTTAGGTTCGGCGCAAATAAAAGAGGTGTTAGGAAAATATCAAGACATGGTCGACTTCATCGACAAATACCATCCAAAGAAATAGCAGGTTTGTCGTGTAGTTGCGCAGTTTGGTAATGTTTCCCTAATTTATTTTCGAAACATTCTGAAAAGCTGTACCGAGCAACTTTCTATCGATAGCTTCTTTAAAAAACTACGAAGCGAACTCATGATGAAGAGGAAGGAAGTGGTTCAAAGAAAACAGCAAAGAGTGAAGCGAAAGAAAGTGAAACAAAGAAAACGGCAAAGATTGAAGAGAAGAAAATTCAATCAATTTTAAGTGTAGAGTGAAAGTGATTAAAATTAATCATCAAAAAGTAAAAAAGAAAATATAAAAAAAATATAAAATATAAAAACTAAAAAAATAAATAAGCTAAGTTATGTTAAGTTCACTTAGTGTAAGTTAGAATAAGTTACGGTAGTGTACGTTTATCGTAGTCAACGTCTCTACCTCCTCGCTGCCCGTCCGTCTCCTTTCTGCGTAGCAAGACCAACACCTGCGCTGGAGTTTCTAAGGTAAAGTGACGCTAAAAACCCGTTTCTTATTTATTATTTCTTGATAATTATTCTTTTTTACATGTCTATTATCTAATTTAGAGTGCATATTGTCATGTGTAATTATGTGTAGTAATTTATTAAGGAGTTATCATAGGTTTTTGGGCTAAACCACGGATTAATCCTATTTCAATGTAGTCTTATGGGAAAATTCGTTTCTACATCCGAACATTTTCTACATCCGAAGTCGGTTGTGGAATGGATTAAATTCGTATGTAGAGGTACCACTGTATATATATATATATATATATATATATATATATATATATATATATATATATATATATATATATATATATATATATATATATATATCGGGTCACGTAAGTGACATTACCAGACGCACAACTACTTGGTGTTTCTCAGACCCTGAGACGGGGAAAGGGAGTAGTCATACCCTGGTGATAAAGGTTACCCCGGGAGGTACACTGTGTGTGTGCATGTGAGTTTGTGCGCATATCTATCTAAATATTTAGTCGTCATCTTTGAAGGGTTGCGTGCTCAAGTTACAAAAGAATAACTACAGATAGATAGGTAGACAGAGATTGGTGAGTTTGCTGAAGAAAGAAGAGTTAATAATAGTTGCATGAAGACAGATCGACAGACGTTATTTTCGAAAGGGATTAAACTCTCTTGGGATAAAAATAGGATCAAAGAAACGATGGTCCTCTTATTTTTTGTTTATTAAATAAAAAAAAAACGTTAACTTCTTGGGATGTCTTTTTACATGATGCGTTTTAGGTAATAAATAACAGCCGAATTTGAAATTTTATTCGATTCCAATGGAAACTACCTGATCAAAATTGTATCCGATTCAGAGTTATTGAAATAGCATAATTTGTCATTACAAGTATTAGTGTTCTTATAATCCCAAATGCTTAGGTTATATTCTTGAGAGATCTCTTGCTTGATGGTAGGCTACTCTCGGACACATTTTATCAAGTTTCTCTTGCTC
>NC_090736.1:23331725-23336725 GCF_036898095.1 Palaemon carinicauda | reverse complement strand
AAGCTTATATCCAATTTGTAATCGTGATTTTTATGAGAATGATAATGACATTACCATTGGTAATAGGAATAACCTTTCAATATTTGTCGAGTTGTTTTTATATATGAAATCTTTTTTATGGAAATGTAATTTTTTTATTGAAAATACAAAAATCAAACTTAATATTGTTTGGAATTTTCTGGTTGAAGTCAATTTCTCTGCAGATTTCTTATTGGAAAAGTTTTCTAATAATAGTTCTGATTAAATCGGATACGGGTCAACCTGAGATAGTTCCTAAAAAACTTCTTATGTTGAGCAAAAACCGAATTAAACTTATTATGAAAATTTCTCATTTTGATTTATAGGAAATTAATAAAAGTTGACTAAGATAAGTAAACTACAAACTAAGATTCCCTGAAAACATTACATTTTCCTCAAAGTAATTAACATATATTGGGGAAGAAAAATAAGTCTTAAAAACACTTGTGATAACATTTACAGGAAATAAAATTGGACTCATGAGACAAAAAATTAAAAGAAACCAAATGCTTTTTGCACTCCCCAAGAGAGATTAGTTCACCTAACTTTCAATTGGGCTCCACAAGGTACTAGAAGAGTTGGAAGCCCGAGGCCTACATGGCTGAGGACTATGAAACGTGAAGTAGGAGTTGATGAATGGAGAATTATGGTTTTAAAAGCTCAAGATAGAGACGACTGGTGAAATAGGCGTGGGAAGAGATGAGGATGAATATGATTAAATCTAGATTCCCAGAAATTTTTTCATCAAAATCAATATAGAATAAACGTAAGATTTCCGACGTATAATTTCCATGAGGCAAAATCACCTTCAGTAGATCAGTTTTCATTCAGGTGGGACGGGGATATAGAGCAAATTCAATGGCCATTGCTTAACTAATTCATCTACGTCTAGATAAGCCTTTTTTCTAGTTACCAGTATCTACTAGTATACTAGTATTTTGCTAATTAACAATATGTTTCGTGCAGATACCCACAAAGGGCACACACATCACGTTTCATTTAGATACCCACAAGGGGTATGTATATACATTAACTTTTAGTAGAATATCAACACGGGATTTTTACTATAAAAAGCACAACTGAATGTGGTCAACTTTTAACAGTAATTTTACATCTGATAAGCAGAATTTAGTTCATGTAACAAGGCACATTTCGTAGAGGATTAATTACTATAATATTTTTGCTTATAATGAGCTGAACATGAATTTAATATTGGCATAAATGGATTTTCTTCAAACTTGTTATTTTTACACGATGGCTGAGTTTCAACTATTTGCTTGCAAAATATTGGGAACAGATTCATATATTTTAGTAATATATATCTCTTGTATTCTACATATAATTGCCAAAATTTAAAAAGTTATTACTATAATTATGACGTTATTTTAGTAATCCCTTTTTAATGACGTAATCACGCGCTTCTCCGAATATGAAGAGAACCTGAGTATTTCTACCTCTTGTCAAAAGATGGCAGCATATGTTCTTTTTTCCATTCATGTGAATGATTATATCTAATTAGCAAAGGGTGGTACATTGACACATATGTAGAAACGTGTGTTTGGTATAAATTATATTTAGTTCCAATCAAGAAGGCTATTCTGGCTATTTTCTAACCAAAATGGCGTAATAGAAGATTCTAAAACACAGGGATTAAAGCTCTACACATTGCTTACTTTCATGGCCAATATATGGCCTGAACAGCCGGTTATCAAATTGCTAATTACCCCCATGAACCCCTCATTATAATTTTTATTATTTTATTTCTGTTGCAATTTGGGCAGAAATTTTCTAGAAAACAGACGCACTTGAGCTTGTGGCTCCATGTTGTCTGAACCCAATTTAATTCTCCTTCGGAAATTGCAAAATTCACAACAAATGTCAGAAATATTTCCCCAACAAACCATCGTTTATTCAATTATATTTTGGAGTCCCAGGGTGTATGCCAGATTGTGCCACATGTACTCAAATCGGCGAGACAATCAAGTCATTAAACCGTTATATAATCTCATTTTCAATGAAATTTTTATGAAACCAAACGATAATTAACATTTCATTGCATGACCTGTATTGTTAGTAATAATCAGAATGTTACATTCCGAAAGGCATAATAAACCCCCCCCCCCCTCAGGCTCCCTCCCTTAATTCGTAACGAGTTTTACTTTACCGCCAATAGGTGGCATCAGAGGCACCTTGTCCCTGCTAATATGGTCAATTATTATTTTGACGACCACGTGGGTTAAGAAAGTGCGCTAGGAAGATAGAGGCTAGGGAATTGGTTAATTGTCTTAACTATCGTTTCCTTATCATAAATATCTGATAAAATATTATGTAACTAATAGTATATTTTAGAGTGATATGAACAACACCGGAATCAACAGAGCAAAATCGACATTAATAATATTTCATAACAATGTTTTTGTTTAGGTTAATTATTAACAAAGAATCCCTTTAAAATAAGACCACAAGTATACATACGAATGAATGGAAATCTACACTATATGATGTTTCATCATCCATATCTTGAGCGTTATTTCAACTAATTTCTAATTAACAATTATTTGTCATATAAGTCTCTAAGACGACCGGATGTCCGTTACTTGTTCTAAAAATCATACATTCTTTTTTAATTGAATCGTTATGATATCCTTGTTCACAGTATAGTTAATTCTTATCGCTCCCCTTTTTACGTTGTCTATATATATATATATATATATATATATATATATATATATATATATATATATATGTATATATATATTGTATAGAATAACACGCATACACACTATATATATATATATATATATATATATATATATATATATATATATATATATATATATATATATATATATATATATATATATATATTGTATAGGATAACACGCACACACACAATATATATATATATATATATATATATATATATATATATATATATATATAGGATAATATCTAATTGTATGTACATGTATATATAATATTTCTAAATCAAATTTGTACCGCATAGGTTAAAATTTTAATCTTACCAAAATATGACAAAACATTCTATCACTTCCGGACATTGAAACTCGTAATTTTTGGAAATTGTCGTTCTATTGAAATGGACAACAATTTCACGCGTGAAACAGAAATACATTTTCATTATATATTTGGGGATAAAACATCACACACAAAGATTCCACTTTTCTTTTTTCATACTTTTCGTTTCATAAAACAGGATGAAAACGTCCGGCCAACGACGAATATTTGGAGAACTTTCAAAGGCTACAGTGCATGAATCAGTTAGTGTTGGATTCCAAAGGAGACTTTTGGCTCAGTTTATAATCACATTCATAATGTGAAGTACATAGCGATTATTTCTTTTAAAGCCATCGATATGAGATGATAGTAATAATAATCATTATAATAATAATGATAATATGAAGAAGAATAAGAATAAGAATAATAGTTACATCATCAGTTGATTACATTATTACACCCATAAATTTCTACCTGTGCTGCAGATGTTTGTATAAAGTAATACCTATAAAAGCAGAGATATTAATCTTGAGCAGAGTATGAATAATAACCGTCAGTTGATGCTGCCAATATAACAACTCGCTTATAATCAGATGTGTTAAATCCATCTGCATAAGCCCTGCACGGAGCCCATTCCTCTCCCACAACTTGAGAATGGAATGAAACCAACATTCATATACAAAACCTTCGCAAAAACCAAATGGATTTTCCCTGACCCATATTCGACACATCGACTAAATGTCACTGAAATCGTGAAAAAAGTTTTGGACATCTCGGGGACAGAGAGTCATAAAACAAAGACAACTAACTAACCGATGAATAGATAGATATCCAGGCAGACTTAAGTGATAGTATAACCTCTTGTCTTTGATGGTCGAGGTAAGAAAAGAGAAAATAAGTAAATATTATTGATTAATAAACAATCAAATCCATGAATAAATGAATAACGCTTCATTATGAATAATTTACCAGAACAACCAATGGGTTATTTTCATTTCCCCTGAAGGTTATAAAATCGAGCAAGGATATACATTACAGTGAAAGTGCAAATGGTTATTTTTCCCCGGCTTGTTTTAATCCTGTATTCTTTACAAAGAGAATATCTCCTGACCTTTGCAGGACGAATTCAGATATACCTCCAGCTCTCATGTCTCCACAATAATTGGTAAATATCTATTGAAATAGTATTCAGAGAGAGAGAGAGAGAGAGAGAGAGAGAGAGAGAGAGAGAGAGAGAGAGAGAGAGAGAGAGAGAGAGAGAGAGAGAGAGAGCACAAATCAGGACAATTCCATTTATAGATACATATAAAAACCAAACAGCTTTTCTTTGATCCGTAAATTCTACTTATTGACAAACTTTTAGTTGAATTTTGTTGGTATTTTTTTCAAGTAACTATTGAACAGAAAAGTAAACTAAAAGACAAACCAAAGAATAGACAGACAGAAGTGAGTGAATTATTATATAAGCCCAATGAAGAATCATACAACTTACATCTGAACGTGAATGCTAAAGCAGACAAACCACTAAATTATTTCCCCTCTGCAAATTGCATCCTAGGAAAGATATTTGAATGAAAGATTGGTTTTTCTTTTTTTAGTTGGCCTTGAAACCTTTTGCTTTGCAAATAAAATATTTACCTAATTCTCGAGATTTCCATCATGCATTTTCGGATATCAAACATACATCAAATAAAAAGTTAAATGATAATAAAAACAGAAAGTAATTCTCGTAGTTTTCCTTCTGCCAATTTTCGTGTGAAATCTTCTCTTCTGCATAAATTATGTTTACGACTTTCCTCTGAAGAAGTTCTTTGTTCCTTTTGATTTGTGCTTTTTTGCTTGTAAAAAATTTGAATGAGAACTCCACTTGAATATCATGGTATTTATGGGTAGTTAAAGGGATTTTTTCTTCAAGTTATGAGCATTGATCTATGACCAATGCTGACAGCTTTCGTGTACTATTT
>NC_090736.1:23308931-23323931 GCF_036898095.1 Palaemon carinicauda | reverse complement strand
ATGTTCATACACTCAAATATGATCCAAGTTTGAAGTCTCTGTGATAACGATGTCCAACCTTATGGCCGATTGCGCGAATTAGACATTTTGGAAGATCAAGGTCAGAGGTCAAAGGTCAAACACCTTTGACCTCTGACCTTGATCTTCCAAAATTTATTCATCTCCAGCTTTTCACATAAAAGTTAATCTCTGAGAGTTTCATTACTCTACGATTGAAATTGTGGCCAGGAAACTGTTCACAAACTAACAAACACACAAACAAAAACACAAACAGGGGGTAAAACCTAACATTCTTCCAACATTGTTGGCGGAGGTAAGGAAATTGCAATATTTTCCCCCAGTGTTATACAGCATCAGAATTCTCCCCTGAAAACTGGGAATGTTTTATGGAGGAATTAGAAACAGCATTTACCCGGAATAGCAAAACATCATGAGCGCTTCGAATGTGTGAATCGGATGCAAATAAGTTTCAACATTACTTTATCACATTGGACATTGACTTAAACCTCTGTGCCGTATATTCAATCGTGCTCGTTTAATTGTTTTATCTTTTTGTTTTGGTTACTGATATTTAATATCATTAATCTAGTATATTTTTTTCTATTTTTTTCATTATTAAATATTAATTTTTAAACATATAGAGTTATTTTTCTTAGATATGAACGATAGCATCGATAAAAATCTTATTTTTCATTATTACAATTATTATCATGATTATTATTACTATTATCATTATTATTATTTAGGATCACCATTCGTATATCTTCTTAGGCAGCATATTAGAGGGATTATCGATATCAGTAACAGTAATAATGATAACAACAACAACAACAACAACAACAACAACAACAATAATAATAAAAATAATAATAACAATAATAATAAGAAAAGTATATTATTACAGGCCATGATTAGAAATGAAACTATAAGCGATAATACTTGAGTGCCACATGTGAATGAGATCATTGTGAGGGGCAGATGGAGATGGTTTGGGCATGCTCTTCGCACTCCCCAAAAGAGATTAGTTCACCAAACTTTCAACAGGGGTCCAAAAGGAACTAGAAGAGCTGGGAGACCCAGGCCTACATGGCTGAGGACTACGAAGCTCGAAGTGGGAGATGATGAATGGAGAGGTATTGATTTAAAAGCTATAGATAGAGACGACTGGCAAAATATACCCGAGACCCTTTACGTCAACTGGCGTAAGAAGAGATGATGATGATGATTATACACCCTCTGTCACTGCTATAGTCATTATTCACCATTCCTACAGAAAAGACAACTCTCTGTATAATACTCCAAAGGACTAGTTCAGTCTTTAACGAAGACTCAAATTAGCATAACTGTATCACTTTGCATAAATAAAATGATTGCATAAAAGGAAATATATTTTTGTAGGATTGATTACCTTTGATAAAGCAAACCCTTGAAATTCTAGTAAGGTTAAATAAGAGGCCAGCAATATCCCTTATAAAATAAAAAGCAACGTGTCTGGCTACATATTCTGGCTACATTATATATATATATATATATATATATATATATATATATATATATATATATATATATATATATATATATATATATATATATATATATGTGTGTATATATATACACATATATACATATATATGCATATTTATGTATATATACACATATATACACACGTATATATATATATATATATATATATATATATATATATATATATATATATATATATATATATATATATATATATATATATATATATATACATGTTTTTTAAAAAATGCCCATTAAAGAAACACAGGAAATATGAATAAATCACACTATATTTCGGTCAATAAACATCGACCCTCTTCAGGATGTACTTTACATCCTGAAGAGGGTCGATGTTTATTTCCGAAATATAGTGTGATTTATTCATATATCCTGTGTTTCTTTTATGGGCCTTTTTGAAAAAACATGTTAAACTGTTCGATTACAGTTATAAGTAACACACACACATATATACATACATATATATATATATATATATATATATATATATATATATATATATATATATATATATATATATATATATATATATATATAGTGTATATATGTATGTATATATACACATATACGCATATCTATACATATATTATATATATATATATATATATATATATATATACGTATATATATATATATATATATATATATATATATATATATATATATTTATATATATATATATATATATATATATATATATATATATAAATATGTATATATACATATATATATATATATATATATATATATATATATATATATATATATATATATATATATATATATGTATGTATGTATATATATGTATATATATATATATATATATATATATATATATATATATATATATATATATATATATATATATATATATATATGTATATCAGACATATGACTGCTCAGTCTCTCCCCGTTCCTTGAGTAGGGGAGAGAAGGAGTAGTTATACCCTGATGAGAGGGGGTATCCCGAGAGGTTTACTCGGGAAACATAACCTCGTACAAAGTGCGGAAACTGCCATATTGTATTTAGGAAAGGGGAAGGGGGTGGGAAGGGTTGAATCCATGTGTGTGTGCATATCTATCTATATATTAAGCCGTCATTTCCGACGGGTCGTGTACATCATTTAAGACTAAAAAAGCGTTATCAAATAATTACAATTAAGAAACTCTTTTCAATTGATTTTGTAGAACTCTTAGTATCATAGAATCTCGGTCTACAAATAAGAAAGAGCGGGATATGGATAGAACTCTAGAGACAGAAGAAGAGTCCATTCAAATCTTCTGGTGCTTTTAAATGAAATGGTTAAGAATTATCAAAAGATATTAAAAAGATGCCATAAAAAATATAAATTTGAATTTGGTCAGATTTTCAACAGAGAGAGAGAGAGAGAGAGAGAGAGAGAGAGAGAGAGAGAGAGAGAGAGAGAGAGAGAGAGAGAGAGAGAGATTATTTTGTAAAATGAAGCAAACAAAACTTCCAAAAAGTTTTATATCTTTTACTTAAGCAGAATTTTTACAATCACTCGGTAGAGTGCATACCTTCGCTTATATCATGTTGCATATCATAAGATAGGCAATTGAATTGTGCAAATTTTGGCCCCAGTTTTATGTAAATCAGAAAAAACCGACCACGATATACCAAAAAGACTTTTGGACCTATTTGTGACCTTCACCTTGACCTTTTACCCAATCACTCCCCAAATCTAATCAAATTGTCATGCAAACAGATTGGATAACAATGGCAGCGTAATGACGAAACCTGCACCTTTAACATGTCCATTGACTTTTGAACCCACTCTGCTAACAAGGGTAATGAAGTCTATATATCATGATGTAAATAACATTATAATCAATAGAATTATGCAAATTTTTGCACATTTTCATGCAAATAAAAAAAAATTCACCATGCTATAGCAAAATGACGTTTATCTTTTCGCTACCTTGACCTTCGACCCAATCAATCGCAAAATCTAATCAAATTCTCCTTGAATCATGGCCAATCATTCCAACAAATTTCATGATATTCGGTCAAAGAGTTTTTGAGTTATGCGAACCACAAATAAACAAACATACAAACACAAATGAATAAATTAACGCCTATCAAAATATAACTTTTTGGTGAAGTTAACTAAATGGGCAATCAGTAGAGAGCACGCCTTCGCCAAGCAGTCTTATTTTGCCCTTAACTTCAGTGCGTACTTGAACTTCGATTCTTATTCTTCAAAATGTAATGGTTTGTCCCACGCGTCCACCAAGTTTAGTTGAAATCGGTTCTGTAGTTTTTGCGTAAAGTTATTCACCGAAAAAAAATAATCAATTAAATAAAAAAATAAACTAACAAAATATTTGCCATTTACATTGCGATAATTTTCAAAGTACTGCTGTGTACTTGTACTCTCATGTACTTTATCCAAAATATTAAGAATTAATCTCTGAGTTATACCCAACAATACTACCAAATTTAGTCAGATTCGGTACAGTAGTTTTTGTTTAATATTGCTCACAAACAAACAAACAAATAAATAAACTAACAAACAGACGGAAAAGACAAGGGTGAATACAAACACCTCCCAAAATCTTTGATTTTGGCGAAGGCAAATATATTAGAGCGTAGGTCAGCCAATAAAAGAAAACGTTAATTTATAAATAACACTTAACTTTTCTCTTCCTCCCTTCCATTCTCTCTTCTGTTATAATGCAATAGAGGGAAAGTACGTGAGAACCAGGTCCGTAAAAACAGCTGGTGTTGATTTGGATCCAATTTTCTGCAGTTTTTTCCCTTTAGTCTTTTCTTGGTTTTAATGGAATGCCGACCATTCTCGGCAGGCTGGCCTTGTCCAAACACAATGTCTGAAAATGTATAATACAGTGGTTACAGAATTAGTAAATAAGACCTTTGTTGAGGGGAGTATGATCACGAGAGAGAGAGAGAGAGAGAGAGAGAGAGAGAGAGAGAGAGAGAGAGAGAGAGAGAGAGAGAGAGAATGTCATAGTTTTGGTCTAGTGTCTCTTTCATCTTTTAGTCTTCATTAGTTTTAATCAAGGTTAAACAGAGTTTACATGATCTAATTAGCTCTATTTAGCTTTTCTTGTTATTAGCTCGTGTTCCATAACAACATACGGACGTTATGAATAATAATAATTATAATAATGATGAAGATAATAACAATAATAACAATAATGAAGATAATGATATTAATAATAACAATATAATGATGCAAGTGATACTAGCAGTAATACATATAGAATTATATAAGTAATAATAGAAATAATAATAACAATAATAACAAAAGTGATAAAAGTTATAATAATAACATTGATAATAATGATTAAAATAACACTGATAATAATGATAAAAATAACATTGATACAAATAACTATCAATAGGATTTTCATCATGAATTACTTTTAATTAAGTTCTTTATTCTGTTATTATCATTGACTCCTTTCGAAACCCCAACTCCATCTAGCATATGAAAACAAAAACCTGTTAAATGTATCTTTCAAAGTCATATGTTTTACCGAGAACTTTTCAAAAATGGAAACGGAAATACCAGAATAAAAAGTTATTCAAGCCATATAAGAATCCAATATTTATTTCTTTTTTTTTTTCTATTTATTTACTTTACTTTACAGGCTCAAGCACTCCTAGTTACGATCGATTGAGTCACTTGTTTGTGAAATGAAAAAAAAAAGTTACAAATACAGAATTTATGAATTTATTTACTCAATGGCAAAGCAAAATATATTTTACAGAAATATAACATTCAATAAAAACAATGTACAAAATAATAAAAATTATACAACTGTTTAAGGGAAAAGTGATAGAAGTATATTGACCTGAAAGATAGATAACACGATTCACTTACAAGCGAAGTTAATTCCAAATGCAAAACAATATACGGGAATTAATGTTTCAATTTCAATGGAACTTAGTTATTTATTTTGTCAAAGGCCAATCTTTTCAGTGCAGTGAAGATAAAAGAAAATCTAAACCATATTTCATTATTTTTTTTATAGTAAGTGTCACAGCAAAAATTATACATATTTCAATTGATGGAGAGATTGGCTGATATATATGTAAATAACACACACACACACACACACACACACACACACACACACACACACACATATATATATATATATATATATATATATATATATATATATATATATATATATATATATATATATATATATATATGTTGTATCTAGTAAAGCTACAACCCTAGTTGGAAGAGAAGGATGCTACAAGCCGCAGGGCTCAACATGATAATTAACTGCATACCTACAAATACATAGAGGGTGCCACAGTAAGGGAAGTTCTAAAAGCAAGGATGGTCAGAGTTATGAAAAAATAATCTTATGCAACGTGCACAATGAACTAATTGAACGACCATGCCAGAGATTAATATCCAGATCGGGAATAAGATATTAAATAGGCGGAAAGTTTTTGTTCAACAAATTAACATGAGAATCAGCAGATGAAGACCATGTAGAACAATGCTCAAAATATGATAAAAAAAAAAAAATAAAACATTTCCTCAGGGCATATTGATCCACGATAACCTTAAAATATTTCCTCAATTTGTCAATTTTTTTTTGCAATTAAATAGGAAAAAGACTGGATGTGTTTACTAAAAGTAAATTTGCAGTAAAATAAATCACAGCTTGCATGTTGAATGAGTTATAGATACATTGTCTATGCAAAGATCTAGATTTGAAAAAGAAAACTTTCCCTGACATACCTACAATCAAACTTGAAGTTTTGTTATGGTTCAATACTTCATGCACCTAATTTGCAATATGCCCTAATTTTAGCTAGATATCTACCAAGGGATTCGGTAATTATAAGTCTACTGTACATTCAGCAGATTAAATTGATGCAAAGAACGTAACATTATCTGTATAATATGCAACAAGCTTATTTTCCAAGCCGAACCACCTATATGTAAATAGTAAGAAGATTAATAGACTTGAAACACTACCCTGAGAAACACATGATAATATTTTCCTATAGTCAATATGGTGACCATCAAGAAATACGTTCAGCTATCTACTAAAAAATTCAATATTCCTGATAGGAAAAGGCCACCGATTGCCATCTAGTCAAGTTTGTATACAAGGGCCTCATGATTACCACGGTCAAATGCAGCCCTATAATCAAAGCCAATCAAACGAATTTCCAGACCTAAATCAGGGGGTTTCTTTACACCATTGTAAATTTTAAGCAGGTGATCACATGTCCCAATTCCACACAAAGCAAATGACTGTCTTGTGATGCTTCTGAGAAGTTGGCAAACTGCGTTGAAGGGGGTCTTCTTCGTGTTCTTAATTAAAGATGGGTACTGTACAGCATTTCTTTAGTGTTGGGTAGTGCCATAGCCTCTTTACCATGGTCTTTCAATGTCTTGGGTTGAAAACATCTTGCTTGAAAGTACACTAAGGCACACTATTCTATTTTTTTTCTCTTCCTCTTCTTATTTCTAAGTTTTTATCCTCTTGTCATTTTATAAGTTATCGTTTATATATAAAAGATTTATTTTAATGTAATTGTTCTTAAACTTCTTTTGTAGTTTTAACTTATTTCCTTTCCTCACTGGGATATTTTCCTTGTTGGAGACCTTAGGCTTATAGCATCCTGCTTTTCCAACTAGGGTTGTCACTTAGCAAGTAACAGCAACAACAACAACAACGATAATAATAATAACAATAATAATAATAATAATAATAATAATAATAATAATAATAATAATAATAATAATAATAATAATAATCAAAATAGGCGAAGCCATCCCTTATGACTCTCATAGGGAATGAACTGCATATATTTCTTTCTTAGTAGATATACTTTAACGTGGTGAAAGGATATGCGTATCACCATGATCTGCAAAGCTTTTCTAGTAAGGGCCATCCATACTAGGTTGGTTTGCTGTCAGGGATTAGACGAAAATCTCCTTCCATCACCAATGGGCACTGGCCGGCATGGGGATGAAAGCTGGTCAAACCACAGACGTGAATTGACATGTCTGATGCCTTAATCCTGCAGTAAACTAGAAACGGCTGCATCTGTTGTGAGTATGTGATACACACACACAGATATATATATATATATATATATATATATATATATATATATATATATATATATATATATATATATATATATATATATATATATATATATATATATATATATATAACCACTTCCAGATTCATCTTTCCAGAGAAAGATGAATGAAAAATTAACAACATGGTGGTCACTGCCACAATCCTATTACATTCGCTAAATCCTCGATAACACCCATGGACAGACGACTTCTAACAATTTAGCCTCCTCACACATATGTACAATAGGTTTCTCATTAATATGTTGAACCCTTTTAAACACTCAGTGCCATTCTTCTGCATCTTGCCTGCTCTCCCTGTTCTTCTTGGATAGGACCTTTTTTTCCAAAAACCTAAGTTTTGCCATTGTCAAAAGGTAGGTGTTAGGTACTAACAACAAGGCGAGGTGAATGTAAGTTACTTTATTCACAAAGATAACGATCTGATATGCAAAGAGTTGAGGGCAACAATGACACAAAAATTTAAATAATGTAAAACATGCGATGGTAAATTTAAACAGGTTTTCCTATTATCATTATGGGGAAGAGAGAGAGAGAGAGAGAGAGAGAGAGAGAGAGAGAGAGAGAGAGAGAGAGAGAGAGAGAGAGAGAGAGAGAGAAAGAGAGAGAGAGAGAGAAAAAGAGAGAGATAAAAAGCAAAAGCATTTCAAGGTATGAGTGTGAATGAAAAATGTGTGGTACTTTGCTCCCCCTCAACAAGACATACATGTGAAATAGAGTGCCCTGCCCTAAAAAGTTGCACTGTAAGTAGGTCATCTAGTAAGAGATACACAGATTTTAGGCAATCAATGGAGACCCAGTCTTCTTTGCCCCGAATTTTAATTAAGAATGCTTTCAGCAAAAGATGGATCACGAGGAAAGGGCCTGTGTAAGGGGGCTTCAGCAGTGGCTTCCTAGCAGTGGTGTGAAGGAAGAAATACGTTGTGGTGTTTAAATCATTTGGTGTGCGTTGCTTCGCTTTGAGCATTTAAGTCTGGTGGTAGGAAGTTTATTTTTCTACAACGTGACGTGGGCACTGGAGATTGGCGGAAGAGGATGCAGACAGAAAATATTCAACAGGACAACTAATGGATTGTCATACACCATTTCAGATGCCAAGACATCCAGGCCATCCTTAGGAGTGGACTTTAGTCCAAGGAAGACTTAGGGAAGCTCGGTAAACCAGTTGGAGTCATTGCAGTAATACACCACAGCTGCTTTGAGGGGACGATGAAAATGTTCAACCATTCTGTTGGCAGCAGGGTTGTAGGCGGCTGTCTGATGTAGGGTGATTCACAGGAGGTTCACTAATGATATCCACAATTGAGCGGTGAAAGTGGTACCCCGGACAGAAGTAATATGCACAGGGATACAGAATCTCGCTATCTTCCCTGAGAGTAAGGCGGATGTATTATATATAAGGCAGACATTGCAGTCTGTTTGGGGATAGTTTCAGGCCAACAAGTGGAGTGGTCAATAACGGTAAAAAGGTAACGGTGTCCTTATGATGTAGGTAGGCGACTTACTACGTCGACGTGAGTGTGGGAATTAGGATGCAGAGGTTGAGAAGAGGTGCTGACTCTTGAATCTGTGTGTCCATGAACTTTTGAAGTTCAACATGAAGTACAGGCACAGACCCAATCCTTGGCATCCTTAGTAATGCCGTCTTCTGTAGCAGTGCAGTAGATTGGTGCAAGGGATGCGAGAGGCCATGAATGAAATCAAAACACCTGTTGGCACACAGGGGCAGGTATTCATTGTTGTGGTCTACCAGTACCGATGTCACAGAAGAAGGTGGAATTGGAGTCGTTGAGGGAACCATCTTCCCAACGGAGGGATGTGCAGGATGTCTTGCATGCTTAGTACTCTGTGGATCTTTTCGCTAGGCTTCTGTCAAGGCATTGTATAGTAATTCAATCCCAGGTGAATAGCAGCCATTGTGTTTTTTGACAGGTGTCGTCAAAAGGAATTCATTTTCCAAGGAGAGTGTTGTAAGGTGCAGTTGTATTCAGCCAAAGCAGAGAGATGTGGGCATTGATGAGTGAACCAGGTGTCAGCAAAAGGGATTTATTTTCCCAGGGACCTGTTGATGTGTGCAGTTGTATTCAGTCACGGGAGAGAGATGTCGGCGTTGGCGGTTGGAATAAGTGTTGGACTGTTGAATGAAGGCGTGCACCAGAGGTATGTGTTCCGTGCGAATGATGAAGTGTGTACCTTTTACAAAGTGGCGAAAGTGACAGACATCTAAATGCACCATCAGCAATTCATGGTCAAAGGTACAGTAGCCTGATTCCACCTTGGACAGTTTTCAACTGAAAATGTCCAATGGGCAGGGCAAGCCGTTGACCACCTGTGCGAATACTGCGCCAATAGTGACGTTGGAGGCATCAACGGGAAAGAGAAGAGCATGTGGCATGGGGAAAGTGAGAGTAGTAGTGGTTGATGGGGCATTTGTTTCATTGCAGAAGGCCATTTCCTGAAGACGATCCCACTTCAGGTCTTTTGGCTAGCCCTTGAGGGACAGGCAGAGGGTGGCAAGAGTGGTGGCAACAGCTGACAAGAACCGGTGATAATAGTTTTTCATGCCCAAGAATTATTGTAGTGCTTCGATGGTCGAGAGCGTGGGGAACTTATGAACAGCTGATACTTTCTCAGGGAGCAAGTGGATGTCTTTAGGAGTGATGAGGTGCCATAAGAATGATACTTCGTTGGCATCAAAAGTAAACTTGTTGTACCAGGCTACAAGACCGTTTTTTTGTAGGTGGTCGAGAACATGCGTAGGTGACGATGATGTAGCTCTGTGGAGGAAGAGAACAAAAGTATGACGTCAACGTAACATACGTGGATGGGGAGGTCTCCTAAGAGGCCATTAATGAGGCGATGAAAAGTGGCCGCAGCATTACGAAGGCCAAAACAGGAGTAATAGTATGAGTATGTACCGAAGGGAGCAGTATTCGTGGTCTTGGGGATGTCTTCTGGGTTCATGGGCACTTGATAATACCACTTCAAGAGGTCGAGAATGGAGAATACCTTCAATTATAGCAAGTAAGAGGTGATGTCTGCGATGTAGTGGAGAGGATAGTGATCCAGTTCTGTAGGCATGTTTAGATGCCTGTAATCCCCATAGTGGTGCCGGGACATCCCTCTTCAGGATTATGTGTGAGGGTGACAACCAGGGGCTTGATGCCTCTTGGCAAAGACCCATTTCTTCCATTTCAGCAAAGGTTTGTTTAGTAGCTGCCAAAGTACCTGGGGTCAGACGCCCGAGTTTGGCAACACTTGGGACCCCATCGTTTTGATAACGTGATAAATACCATGCTTGGTGGGAACTGTTGGCTCTTGACAATGTTCTGAAGACAAGAATTCTGGGTATGCCGTGAGGAGGGTAGTGCAGGCCTCTGTGGGTGTGCTAAAGTGGAGTGCGAGGTTGGAAGGGGTAGGGTTGAAGTAATGTCAACAGTATGAATCTGCAACTAAACATCGATGTGCCACATCAACAAAGAGGTAGAAAATGAGGGTTGAAATCCTCAGCAAGTAGTAGCAATATTACATCAGCAATGAGGAATTTCCAATGGTATTTGACGCTCCCAAACAATAGTGCGAGTCTCACATACCCGTGGGTTCTGATCACAGATCCATTGGCAGTTACTAAGCAGACGTCAGCAGGCTTAAACGACTATGTCATATCCTAGCGTGATAGAAGGGAAAGGCAAGCACCAGTGTCTACCAAAAGCCACAAAGCCGTACCTGCATAATATAAAAAGAAAATATTAGCAACAAGGAAGGCCACCATCACAAGAGATGGTCTACTTACAAGTTTTTTACCACTGTCAGCCCTCCACACCTTTCTTTGCAGCAACTCCCAACTTAGAGTGGTAGTAGCAGAACTGCAGCTGATGGGCTTCTGTAAGTGGCTATAGAGGTCGTTACTTGGAGCAGCATATGTGGATAGTAGGCGGCTTTGTCTCCGCTCCGGCATGTCATGCAGCTTGGCTATACAGGCGGCTGGCGATGGTGAGTACTGCTCCAGGAGATTGGTTTTTAGGGCGTCGAATGCTATTAGGGCGTCCCTTTAGTCACAAAACCAATTAGTGATTTCATGGAGGAAGTATCTTTGGCAATCACCAAGAGGACATAATCTGCTTTGCTGCTTGATGCAAAACTGAACTTCGGAGTACTGGAACCAGGGGACGGGCGGTAGTTTCATCGAGGTGGCGCGAGTCAAAGAGTTAAGATCGGTGGGTGACATTTTAAAAAGGGTAGATGGCAGCAGTGGGTGAAAAGGCAGTGTGGAACTGATCTTCCAGTGGGTACCAATGTAGCAAGCCAGTTGTTAGGTACTAACAGAGAGGTGGGGTGAATGCAAGGAACTTTATTCAACAAGAAAAAGGAGCTTATATACAAACAGATGAGGGTAACCATGGAACAAAAATTCAAACAATGTGAAACATGTGATGGCAAGCTTAAACAGGTGTTTTATTTATCAGTGTGGGAGAGAGCGAGAGATAAAAAAAGCAGTAGCATTACAGTGCATGAGCGTGTATAAATCATGTATGGTACAACATCTATCAGATTCTTTCTATATTTATTCATATTCCAATGGGGAACGATATTTCATATTAGAATACATATTTCTCTCTCTCTCTCTCTCTCTCTCTCTCTCTCTCTCTCTCTCTCTCTCTCTCTCTCTCTCTCATGACAATGGCAATATTGGTGAACCGAACCCGACGAGGCGGATGAGATTAAGATTATCTCTGTTCGTCTGGACAGTTAATTAGGTACGTAATCGTTAGGATGGAGAGAGGGGAATAGAATGATATAAAGAGAGAGAGGGAAAAAAAAACCAGTTATTTTCTGTCATAACAAATGTATGCCTATACCACAGAAACCGGTAGGGCCTCGAAGATTTAATTTTCATTCCAAGGAGGTGAAACCATTAGAAAAATATTCATACTCTCTTTCTCTCTTTCTATACTGGTCACATTAAATATAATTATAAGTGGGGATACCTTAGGGGCCCGGCTGGTATGCCTATATATGCTAGTATAAACGACGAAAAACACAAAATCCTGAAAGTTAACGTGGTGAAAGGGTTTGCGTATCTCCATGATCAGCAAACCTATACTAGTTACGGCCACCTATACTAGTTTGGTTAGCTGTGGCTGACCAGAAGAAAATCTCCTACCATCACCAATCCGTACTGGCTATCGTGGTGATGGAAACTGACCAAATTCCAGACATAATTGACATGTCTGAGGCCTTTGTCCTGTAATGGACTTGAAACAGTCGCATTTTTTGTTGTTTTTGTTGTCTTCTCCATAACTATGTGGCGTCAGGAATCTCGTTTTGAAATACATATAACTTAATGGAAGCAAGTCTGATTGCAAAATATCAAGGCATAGAACTATCGAATTCCCTTATTTGCCGATTTATGATTTCATCGAAAATTTTCAAAATTCTGCAACATCCAATTTCTCTCTCTCTCTCTCTCTCTCTCTCTCTCTCTCTCTCTCTCTCTCTCTCTCTCTCTCTCTCTCTCTCTCTCTCTCTCTCTCTCTCATTATTTTTCAGAGAACATATCCATAAATTTTTTGTTGAGTAAAACATCCATGACATTCCATAGCTTCTACATTTTTACTTATCTATTTATTCATTAACGTAATCTTAGCATGATTATTGATCTAATAATTAATTCATTTGATATATTTTATTGTAATGCTCTCAAACTCCAGCACGCTAAATTCAGTGTTGAATATATTTGTAGTCAATAAGAAAGGTTTTACTACAAGTTCCTTTCAGAAAATAAATCTAATAAATACATTCAAGTTATTCCTTAGCTGCATAAATAAAAAGATTCAGCAGGCCAAAGAGTCGGCTTAATATTTTTATTATTATTATTTTTTTTTCAATATAAAAAATAAACAAGATTCAAACGAGGCAAAAGCTTTTAGTTATTCTTACGAGCAACGTTTGATATAATTACTTTTTTTTCACGACGAATGTGAAGCAAAAATTGAATCTCGGGAATGAAATACGTAAAAGATTTACATATTGCCAAAGCACCTTCGAGCCATCTTCTTGCTGCGATTAATATATAGCGGAGATCAAAGACTCTAATGAAGTAGGAGAATACAATAAAATCTCCATAATTGTGAATAATATAGCATTGATCATAAAGATTTAAAAATTCTTTACTTTATAAAAATAAATGTTTCCAATCCCCAGAAGTATTGAAATATTCAGGTTTTTTATTATTAGATAATACCAGCAACTTTTGTATAACTGACGTCTAATTTCGTTAAGCATTGTCGTACGTCATCAAATGTTGAATGTCATCAAATGTTAAATGTCATTGTTGAAGGTCTTCAAAAGCCAAATTTCCTTTTAAAAAGACAATCTAATGAGAGTAAATCTGAATTAATATAGATTTACATCAATGATATTCTTAGTTTTAAATGTGAAGAATATAGATTATGATCAATTCTTTCTTGAGTTTTTTTTTATTTGGATATGAAATGTATCATTCGAACTTTATGGACAGTATTATCGCACAATTTAGACACGTCTTTTTTAGGTGATAGGAAAAGTGGTTGAAAGAAGAATAGTGGCAATTAAATCGCTAACCAAGGTAGGGAATAGTTTGGATACTTAAGCATAAGTATGAGTATTGTAATGTGTGATTTATTCACAATTTTATTTATATAAAGGTACATTTGTAGTATCATTTCCGAAATCATTAATGGACCCACATTCTTAAGTGTCTGAAGAACGTCCCCTTCACTTACATAGAAGACTAACATTACGCCCATATCTTGGCTAAGACCGCCTCTTAGAGTTTCTTGCTTGAGGGTACACTCGAGAGCACTATTCTATATTATTTATGTTTTTATAGCTCATACAGGAAAGATTTATTTTAATGTTCTTACTGTTCTTAAAATATTTTATTTCAATTGTTAAGTACGTCTTTTTTACTTACCTAATATCATTTCCTCACTGGGCTATTTTCCTTGTTGGAGCCCTCTGGCTTATAGCATCCTGCTTTCCCAACTAGGGTTGTAGCTTAGCAAGTAATAATAATGATAATAATAATAATAATAATAATAATAATAATATGTATCATTCTACTTGCAGCTTAAAAATAGGTAATATAGACATTAATCCCAATGTTCCCTTTTGATGTACTATTCCAGATAACAGACCACCGGGAATGATTTACACTTTTTGTTATAAACGATATCAAAGGGAGGTGAACAAGTGAAAAGAATGAATTGATATAAAAAAAAGTGACACTAATAATTAGCAAACGATCTGATGCTTAGCACTGATGAAAGGATTGACGTATTTATAG